>NW_021848602.1:57000-61095 GCF_003651465.1 Formica exsecta
AGTCGTCACGAGTTACCTGAATTTTACTGCGCGACTCCCGACTTCCTACCAGACACCACGGGTTACCTGTATTTTAAAGTGTGACTCCCGACTTGCCACCAATCGTCACGAGTTACCTGTATTTCACAGAGTAATTCCTGACTTGCTGACGGTCGTCACGAGTTACCTGAATTTTACAAAGCGACTCCTGACTCTTAGCCCGTCATCGAGAGTTATCTGTATTTTGTAGAGTGACTCCCGATTACATTTGTCATCTTTTCTACTCCCAGGTCGTCCAAAAATTTTCATATAGAAATATAAAAATTACACCTTCTTTATTATCCGGACTTGAAATCTAGAATTATTCAATTAATTAAAGAAAAACTTCCAAGAATTATTTCGTGAATTAAGAATCTATTCACTATCGATTTCATTATTATCATTACTCATCACGGCCCCCTTTCCTTAGTGGAAATATTAAATCAACCTACGCGCACGACCATCAAAGGGTCGCGAAACCGACAGAATAGGCAACTAAGAAAAGAATTGGTTCGGGCAGCTGCGGACCCTAACTACACAATAAATTATAAGAAATTTAACTTAGATAAGAACTCCTTTGACCAAAAAGCTCATCGATTAATTAAAATATATAATAAGCAAAAACGTACACATAAAATACACAACCTACCACCTATCGAGTATTTTATTAACCCGACTGCCTTCCCGTTACCCGAAATCGCACAGGGTCCCGTCCCTGGTAATAAGGATTCAGTTCCTTTACCAAAAAAGGGACCGCCGACCGAACGGCCCGTGGACAGAGTAAGAGCGACCCTTCCGGTCGTTGACCTGTCTAAGGCCCTGTATCGTTCGTTCGACTCTAGGACACGCATCGTCTAGCGTTTATCTAGAGGTAAGTAGGTTACGCCCTCCCGCTGACTCTTCCTAACCTACCACCTTGTCCTCCAACTTCCTCTCCTCATTATTCTCCCCCCTCTTATTCACCGTCTCTTCCCCCGAGCGTTCCCCGTCGCCTACCTTCCCAACAGTCAGCAAATCTTACTCCTCCTTCTCCCCCTGAACATCCACCTACCTTCCCTGAATCTCCGCAACATCTGGAAAACCCTGGTCCCCCTTCTCCCTCCGGATATTCGCCCGTTTTCGCTGATTTCCAGCAACCGCCGAGAAATCCTACTCCCCGTTTGTCTAGAGATAAGTAAGTTACGCCCTCCCGCTGACTCTCCCTTCCATTGAGTCTGGATGTAACAGTATCTGAGATATTTTTAAAGTATTTGAGTATCTGTATCAATATACCTTTTTTCACATGTATCTGTATCTGTATGGAGATACATTTTAAATGTATTGTTGCGTCCCTGCGAGTCGTCTGTGGCGGTTATTCCTGAATCTGCTGTACCCGTCTCCGGGAGAACATCCCCAAACACGTTGCTAAGGGTTGTTGTTAAACAACGGCGGACATCTTGAGAGAGATCGGCCATTCCGGGTGGACGTATTTGAGATTACAATTACCGTTATTACCCGTTCTGTGTTCCTTGTTTAATTGTGTTCTGTGTTATTATTAAAGTTCTTTTTGTTCTTTTAAAAAAGTGTTAATTATTTACGTCCCGGTACGCGAGTGCCGGTTGTGTCGCGCGTGTTCGAGTAATATTGATTTCGATCCGCGGACGTAACATTGTGGGGACTCATCCGGGATACGGCGGACCGTTTTGTGTATTTTAAAAGAAAAGCGTGAGCTATTGCAATGGAGCAACAGGATTCAATGATGGGAGTTTCCACACGAAAGAGAGTTCGTACTTCGACGACGCTTCAAGATGCGACAACGGGGCCATCGTTGGAGGCAATTACTCTGCAATCTGCAATGCGGGAAATTCGGGAGCTTCGCGAGGAGCGATTGCGGATGCGAGCTGAGTTTGAATCGCAACTGCGTGAACGGGACAGTGAGTTACATCGAATGGAAGAGATTTTCCGACGACGGCAAACACAGCTAAGTCCAACTAATAATAGAGATTCGGTAGCTCGAAGCCAAAATTCTTTTAGAGAAAATGAGCTTGGATATAAATTGAAACCCGACAATTATGATGGAAGTGTTCCTTTACGCGAATTTATGACACAGTTCGATCTGATAGCGCGGGCCAATTTGTGGAATGATTCTTTTAAGACAGTAGCGTTAGCATCATGTTTGAGGGGAAAAGCGCGTTCGGTTTTAGATGGAATTTTTGAAATTGAAAATTTATGATTCGAGGAGTTAAAATCGAAACTAGAATTGCGTTTTGGAGAAGGGCATTTAGCTCAGACATATTACACCCAATTTACAAATAGGAAACAAAAATATTCGGAAGATTTAGCAACTTTAGGTGCAGATTTAGAGAGATTGTCTCGTTTGGCTTATCCCGAATGCTCACATGAGGTGAGAGATAAAATTGTTTGCGCGCAGTTTATCGCCGCGCTATCGGACGGATTTGTGAAACGAACTTTACAGCTGGAGAGTGTTCCTTCTTTAAAATCAGCTGTAGAAAGGGCAATGGCTGTTAAAGTCATACAAGAAAATAGTTTTGATAAAAATAAATATAGTCAACAGGGAAATAAGAATAAATTTCATAAATCTAATTTTAAACAAGAAAATGGAAAACGGGGAAAAGATTTTGATAAGAGAAACTTCGTAAAACAAAGTAAATTCAATTATAAGGATCAAAAAAATAAATTCTTGCAGACAAAGAAAGAATGTTGGCAGTGTGGTGCTCAGGGGCACTTCCGTTCAGAATGCCCGTCTTTAACGGAAAACAAGCATTAGTCGAACTCTGCGGGGCAAGTTCGGCTAACAAAATAAATGCCCCGGAAAGATTGTATAATCGTTTTTACAAAATAAATAGAGTTAAGAAAAATTCTTTTTGTTACAAGGGAATGTTAGATGGTGGAAATTGTATATTTAAAATAGATACGGGCTTTGATGTTTCGATTTTAAATGAAAGCTTGGTTAGGCGGCCAAAGCAACAATATGAAATAAATGGATATAGTTTAAAATATCCAACGGGAAAGACTGTTTCAGTGAATTATAAAGTTATTGTTGGAATAGAATCAGGAAAGTATTCTTTGGATGTTCCGATGCTAGTTGCTAATATTTCGGATGATTGCATATTAGGAATTGATTTTCTTGAAATGATTGATTTGGGCAAAGCTTTTGAGTCTGAATTCGGGAATTTTGAGTTTCATAGAGATATTGAGTTTCCATGTTCGCGAGTGATTTCTGAAGAGAAAGTCCCTTGTTTCTTGGGGACATTTTTTGAAGAAAACTCTAAAAACTTAAATATTTCTCAAAGGGATGTTTTTGCTAAATTCTTAAACGAATTTCAGGATGTGTTTTCGGAAGATTTAATTGCAGGGAACTGTGAAGTTTTAAAGCATGTCATCAACATAAAGGATTCCAATTCTATTAAACAGGCTCCTCGAAGGGTTCCCATACATCTTAGAGACGAAATAAGTCAGATTATTCAGGAAATGAAGTTGCAGGGTGTAATTGAAGAATCTCAAAGTCCGTGGGTTTCTCCTGTGGTACTAGTTAAGAAAAAGAATGGATCATTAAGATTTTGTGTGGACTATAGAAAGTTGAATGCGGTCACGGTCAAGGATTCTTATCCACTACCACCTATTGAGGATATTTTGGACCAGTTATCAGGGAATTCCTGGTTTTCCATTCTAGATCTAAAGAGTGGATATTGGCAAGTGAAACTTTCTTCTGAGGATAAAGAAAAGATGGCGTTTTCCGTAGAAAATGGTTTATGGCAATTTACAGATGCCATTTGGCTTATGCAATGCTCCAGCTACTTTTGAGCGTCTGATGGAAAAAGTTCTTCGAAATATTTTATCTAAAATCTGTTTGGTATATCTTGATGATGTGGTTGTTTTTAGCAAATCTTTTGAGGAAATGATGGCTAATCTAAAGAGGGTTTTTCTTCGCTTACGTATGGCAAACTTGAAAATTAATCCCAAGAAATGTTCTCTCTTTGGAAGGGAGGTGAAATATCTAGGACATATTGTATCAGAACAAGGCATCGCTACAGATCCTGAGAAAATCTCTGCTGTAAAAGACTGGCCTATTCCTCA
>NW_021848602.1:65226-70265 GCF_003651465.1 Formica exsecta
GGACGCAACATTTTGGGGGCTCTTCCGGGATACGGCGGACCGTTTTGTGTATTTTAAAAGAAAAGCGTGAGCTATTGCAATGGAGCAACAGGATTCAATGATGGGAGTTTCCACACGAAAGAGAGTTCGTACTTCGACGACGCTTCAAGATGCGACAACGGGGCCATCGTTGGAGGCAATTACTCTGCAATCTGCAATGCGGGAAATTCGGGAGCTTCGCGAGGAGCGATTGCGGATGCGAGCTGAGTTTGAATCGCAACTGCGTGAACGGGACAGTGAGTTACATCGAATGGAAGAGATTTTCCGACGACGGCAAACACAGCTAAGTCCAACTAATAATAGAGATTCGGTAGCTCGAAGCCAAAATTCTTTTAGAGAAAATGAGCTTGGATATAAATTGAAACCCGAGAATTATGATGGAAGTGTTCCTTTACGCGAATTTATGACACAGTTCGATCTGATAGCGCGGGCCAATTTGTGGAATGATTCTTTTAAGACAGTAGCGTTAGCATCATGTTTGAGGGGAAAAGCGCGTTCGGTTTTAGATGGAATTTTTGAAATTGAAAATTTATGATTCGAGGAGTTAAAATCGAAACTAGAATTGCGTTTTGGAGAAGGGCATTTAGCTCAGACATATTACACCCAATTTACAAATAGGAAACAAAAATATTCGGAAGATTTAGCAACCTTAGGCGCAGATTTAGAGAGATTGTCTCGTTTGGCTTATCCCGAATGCTCACATGAGGTGAGAGATAAAATTGCTTGCGCGCAGTTTATCGCCGCGCTATCGGACGGATTTGTGAAACGAACTTTACAGCTGGAGAGTGTTCCTTCTTTAAAATCAGCTGTAGAAAGGGCAATGGCTGTTAAAGTCATACAAGAAAATAGTTTTGATAAAAATAAATATAGTCAACAGGGAAATAAGAATAAATTTCATAAATCTAATTTTAAACAAGAAAATGGAAAACGGGGAAAAGATTTTGATAAGAGAAACTTCGTAAAACAAAGTAAATTCAATTATAAGGATCAAAAGAATAAATTCTTCCAGACAAAGAAAGAATGTTGGCAGTGTGGTGCTCAGGGGCACTTCCGTTCAGAATACCCGTCTTTAGCGGAAAACAAGCATTAGTCGAACTCTGCGGGGCAAGTTCGGCTAACAAAATAAATGCCCCGGAAAGATTGTATAATCGTTTTTACAAAATAAATAGAGTTAAGAAAAATTCTTTTTGTTACAAGGGAATGTTAGATGGTGGAAATTGTATATTTAAAATAGATGCGGGCTCCGATATTTCGATTTTAAATGAAAGCTTGGTTAGGCGGCCAAAGCAACAATATGAAATAAATGGATATAGTTTAAAATATCCAACGGGAAAGACTGTTTCAGTGAATTATAAAGTTATTGTTGGAATAGAATCAGGAAAGTATTCTTTGGATGTTCCGATGCTAGTTGCTAATATTTCGGATGATTGCATATTAGGAATTGATTTTCTTGAAATGATTGATTTGGGCAAAGCTTTTGAGTCTGAATTCGGGAATTTTGAGTTTCATAGAGATATTGAGTTTCCATGTTCGCGAATGATTTCTGAAGAGAAAGTTCCTTGTTTCTTGGAGACATTTTTTGAAGAAAACTCTAAAAACTTAAATATTTCTCAAAGGGATGTTTTTGCTAAATTCTTAAACGAATTTCAGGATGTGTTTTCGGAAGATTTAATTGCAGGAAATTGTGAAGTTTTAAAGCAACAAGTCATCAACATAAAGGATTGCAATCCTATTAAACAGGCTCCTCGAAGGGTTCCCATACATCTTAGAGACGAAATAAGTCAGATTATTCAGGAAATGAAGTTGCAGGGTGTAATTGAAGAATCTCAAAGTCCGTGAGTTTCTCCTGTGGTACTAGTTAAGAAAAAGAATGGATCATTAAGATTTTGTGTGGACTATAGAAAGTTGAATGCGGTCACGGTCAAGGATTCTTATCCACTACCACCTATTGAGGATATTTTGGACCAGTTATCAGGGAATTCCTGGTTTTCCATTCTAGATCTAAAGAGTGGATATTGGCAAGTGAAACTTTCTTCTGAGGATAAAGAAAAGATGGCGTTTTCCGTAGAAAATGGTTTATGGCAATTTACAGATGCCATTTGGCTTATGCAATGCTCCAGCTACTTTTGAGCGTCTGATGGAAAAAGTTCTTCGAAATATTTTATCTAAAATCTGTTTGGTATATATTAATGATATGATTGTTTTTAGCAAATCTTTTGAGGAAATTATGGCTAATCTAAAGCAAGTTTTTCTTCGCTTACGTATGGCAAACTTGAAATGTTTCCTCTTTGAGGAAACCAAAAAATGTTCTCTCTTTGGAAGAGAGGTGAAATATCTAGGACATATTGTATCAGAACATGGCATCACTACAGATCCTGAGAAAATCACTGCTGTAAAGGACTGGCCTTTTCCTCAAAATAAGAAACAGGTTCGAAGTTTTCTGGGATTTTGTTTCTACTATAGAAAATTTGTGAAAGGTTTTTCTTTAATAGCAAAACCTCTGTTTATGCTCACTGAGAATCAGGTCACATTTGAGTGGTCTCAATCTTGTCAACAAGCATTTGAAGAGTTGAAGCAAAAATTGATTTCTTCACCAATTTTATCTTTTCCTATAGAAAAGGGAGAATTTATCCTTGACACTGATGCTTCAAATCATGGGATTGGAGCAGTTTTATCACAAGTTCAAGATGGAACTGAAAAAGTTATTGCCTATTTCAGCCGAATTTTGAGTAAAACAGAAAGGAATTATTGCGTGACTCGAAGGGAATTATTGGCTATTGTGGAATCACTGAAGTCTTTTCATCATTATTTATATGGAAGGAAATTCTTAATTCGAACGGATCATATTTCACTTCGTTGGTTGATGTCCTTTAAGGATTTAGAAGGTCAATTAGCCCGTTGGTTAGAAAGATTGCAGCAGTATGAGTTTGAAATCATTCATCGGAAGGGACAACTACATCAAAATGCTGATGGGCCGTCAAGACGTCCTTGTGCGGAATTAGGTTGTGATTATTGTACAAAAGTAGAATTTAAAGAGAATTTGGTTGCTCGAATAGTTTTAGGGGAAGATTGTTTAGAAGAATGACGGAAGAAACAATCGGAGGATCCGATTTTCTTACGAGGGAAGGAATCAGGAATACGTCCTCCTCGACAAGAAATTGCCATGCAGGATATTTTGGCAAAAATATATTGGTCCTATTGGGATTCATTAATTTTGAAGAATGGTGTTTTATATAAAAAGTGGGAGTCTCCAAATTTAAGATCTATTATTTTTCAGATTATTGTCTCTAAAAATTGCATAAATCAAATATTGGAAGTAGCCCATGATTCCTCGTCCAGCGGTCATTTTGGGGTTAATAAAACGTTGGAGAAGATCCGGAAACGTTTTTACTGGGCTACATGTAAACATGATGTGGAAGATTGGTGTCGTTCGTGTAAAATTTGTGTAGCGAAATAAGGTCCTTCAGGAAAAAGAAAAGCTCCGTTACAAATTTATAATGTAGGTTCTCCATTTGAAAGAGTTCAGATGGATCTACTTGGTCCTCTTCCCATTACTTCAGTAGGTAATCGATATTCATTGTTTGTAATCGACTGTTTCACTAAATGGGTTGAAGTTTTTCCATTAAAAAACATTAGAGCTGATACGGTAGCAGAAGCTTTTGTAAAGCAAGTAATTTCTCGTCATGAGGCTCCTTTGGAAATCCACACGGATCAAGGGAAAAACATTGAGTCAAGAATTTTTCAGGAAATGACACGTCTATTAGGGATAAGGAAAACTAGGATGACAGCTTTACATCCTCAGTCTGACGGTCAGGTTGAACGTCATCATCAAACAATTTTGAATTATTTAACTAAATTTATTTCAGAATATCAGAAAGATTGGGATAGTTGGTGTTGGGTTTTTAGAGTTTAACTTTATTATTATAATACACAGTTTTGTAGGAAGGATTCTTGAGAACGGAATTTAAGAGTACTGTAAGTCGAACACGTCTTGATCGATACGTGGTCTGATCTCGAGAGAGCGAGGATCGCGCGGTGTTCCGTTTGCCGGTTTTCGCATATCCCTCTCCTTACGCACGCGCAGAGCCTTGATTGCCACGTCTTGGCGCTTGCTCCATACATTTACATATATACACGCACACATTATACATACTCATCACACACACAGATTATAGTTCTTTCCTTAACAGTTGGATTCCTATGTATTTAATGGCGTATAGATCTTCAAAACATGAAGCCACGGGTGTTTCCCCGGCTGAATTGTATTTTGCACCGGATTTAAGATTGCCATTAGATTTGTTGCAAGGAAATTCTCCAGAGCAAGAGAGGGAGAGTTCTATTGGCAGTTATATTTGGAAGTTAAAAAGGAAGTTGCAAGATATTCATAACAGTGCTAGGCAACGTTTAAATTTTCGATCACTCCGATCTAAGACGCGTTATGATCAGAGGGCTAGGCAAGTTAATTTCGATATCGGTCAGAATGTATGGTTTTATAATCCTCGAAGATTTAAGGGAAGAGCGCCTAAATTACAAAACAATTGGGAAGGTCCTTATAAAATAATTACGAAACTCAGCGATGTTGTATTCGGAATTCAGAAATCGAGCAGGCATAAAAATAAAATTGTCCATGCTGATAGATTGGCCCCATTTCATGAAAGGCATAAATCGTATTAGGAAAGTTTTTGGAGTCCAAGTTTAAATAATAATAATAATTATAATATATTTTACTGTTTTCAATTTTAAGTGAATATTCTTGCGTGTGTTTGTTTTCTTTGCTTGTGTTTAAGGAAATAATTTCTTGGAGAGATGATGAATGGAGAGAAGAGGGGAGGAGAGTTCTACGGAAAGAGACAGAGTTGTAAGAGAGAAGAGAATTCTTTTGATAGAAGAGAATTCTACGGAAGGAAACCGAATTGTAAGGAAGAAGAAAATTCTTTTGACAGAAGACTGTCTCACCCGCGGTTTTTGAGCCGTGATTCTCCCGTCGGGCCTCGGCGAAT
>NW_021848602.1:70568-94429 GCF_003651465.1 Formica exsecta
GAGGCAGGGGCTTGAAGAGTCCTCATATAAGGATGTCGGGTCCACGGTAGATACCCCTCTCTTGTCCGAAGATTTGCTTCCTTATTTTGAAATGCGGAGATGCGGCAGCATTGGATATTTCCGAAAAGAAGGCGAAGAACGGGAGACAGTTACTGCAATTTCAAGATTTATCGAAGTCGATTGGGTTCTGGATATTGACGGTGCTTGGTAACCTGCAGCAGCAGCTCAGGATAGAGCAGGAAACCGTTTTGGTACCCTGGAGTCGACATTGGACATTGGATATTCTTGTCAATGAAGCGGGTTCGATGGCAGTATCCTGTATATTCCTGGAAGGTGTGTGATTGGGGCCGGCAAATAATGGCGCTCGGTGACCTGTAGCAGCAGCTCAGGGTAGAGCAGGAAGTCATTAAGGCACCTTGGAGTCAGCGCCTTGGAAGAAGAAGACAACGGTCAACCCATTCAATTTAGAAGAGCCCTTCTACCATTGATTGTCGGGACGACAATCTTGAAGAAGGGGAGTAGTGTTGCGTCCCTGCGAGTCGTCTGTGGCGGTTATTCCTGAATCTGCTGTACCCGTCTCCGGGAGAACATCCCCAATTACGTTGCTAAGGGTTGTTGTTAAACAACGGCGGACATCTTGAGAGAGATCGGCCATCTTGGAGTCTCGCGACGGATGCTATTCCGGGCGGACGTATTTGAGATTACAATTACCGTTATTACCCGTTCTGTGTTCCTTGTTTAATTGTGTTCTGTGTTATTATTAAAGTTCCTTTTGTTTTTTTAAAAGAGTGTTAATTATTTACGTCGCGGTACGCGAGTGCCGGTTGTGTCGCGCGTGTTCGAGTAATATCGATTTCGATCCGCGGATGCAACAGTATCTTACCCATCATTGACTATGTGACAATTATTTTACCCAATGGCCGTTTTGACATATTTTTAAATTTCTTTTCTTAACATCCTCTTACACAGAAAAGAAGCATTATTATCAATTTAATTGATCGTGCTTTCTTACTTTTACATCCGCGGTATCAAAGAAATTTTGAGATATTGAACGATATTCTATTAGAGAATGGTTACCCCCTTATTTTTATTTTTATAACAATAAAATCATGGATTAAAATTTTGATAAACTCGAAACGTACCAAAGGAATGAAAACGACAGACGTTGAGACTCCTCCATCTTTCATCTCCTTTTTTACTGTTTTGGTTATGTCAGTGTTTCCAGTAAATTTAAGTCTGCTACTCATTTATACAATAAATGCTTATCGTTTTTTAGTCTTAATAAACTTAATAAGAAGTTATCCGAGCACACAAGGACCTTCTCCTATCTTGCAAGTGTCATCATGTTATTTATAGAATCAACTGCCATGATTGCGATGCATCGTATATAAGCCAGATGAGCAGGCAATTAAAAATTAGAATTTCAGAACATCGCAGCCATATCAGATGCAATAGCGTCCGGCATTCAGTCATTACAGACAATCATATTAATTTTAATTACCATTTTGACTGGAATAATGTTCCTATTTTGGATGAAGAACCTTATTGCTACCGTCGTGAGATTTCAGAGATAATCCACATTAAGCTATAACATTAATCTGATGGGTTGCATTTGCAGAGTGAAATGGAGCTTCTTAAAGATTGTTATGCAGCCGTCCTTAAAAAATTCCCGGATTTAAATCTTTTACCGGTCGACTCATTGTTTATTACTCTTCTGTATTTTCTGTGTGTATGTGTAGCCATCAGTTTTCCCTTTCCTTTTCTTTCCACTCCCTTCACTCCTTATCTCCTTTATTCCCTTATTTCATTCTTTCTATAAGCCTTGTCTTATTCAATACGTTAAAAGACGGCTGAATTCTTTTTGTACTTACTCATTGTCCGACAAAATCTTACTATATTAATCCGTAATTGTGATGAACTTACTTTTAGCTGTATAATTTTAACATGTGATTCCTTAGTATGTTGTCTTTTAGTATCGACCTTCATTTATTTATTTTCTTTATTTAATTATTTATCTTTTATTATTGATACGAAGAAAATGAAAGGCAATCAAGAGCCAGCGCGGTAATTTGTGCGCATATGTTTTATTACAATCAAATTACATTGATATTTTGACTACGTGATAGACAAAATCACAAAAAGCGTACGTTTCGGTCCCTTTTTTTGGACCATCCTCAGCGCAATTACAAAGTATATGGAATATATTATATCAAAAATGTGACAATAATAATACACGGAACAAGAATGGTGTGTTGCTTCATGATGGATTTTCTTTCAGCAGCGATTAGTCATCAATCTTTTCCTTTTCGAAATGTGTCTAGTAATACTAATCGGGGAAATATCTAATAACATTATCTCGAAGGATGTAGTGTTGAAGGATAATTTCTTTTGTGTGAAACTAGACTAGTGAAGCAGTAGCTGTGTGAAATTAAGATATGTGAGATATTCTTTCGTAGAATCCGATATTAGTTGCGCTCATAACGTATGCTCGCATATATAGGCACATTTTAACATGTTATGCTTTCGGTTATAACTTTCGCGAAAAAATTTTGTCTGTTTTATCGACAAAATGCGATTATTAATTAATAATTGAATTATAATATGCGAATATTAAATAATAATTAAATAAGTTGAAAGGGAAAATCTTTTTGTTGATTATACAGATTGATAAATCCTTTTCCAAAATTAACCCTCCGACTGAATACGGTTTTTTGGCACCTTTCTAGTGAATACATGAGTCTTTTGCGTTCGACGCTATTTTCCTTATTTTAAAAAATTTAAGAAAATCTGAAAAAATTCATGAAACATCTGTCTACTATTGTAGTTGATGATTTCATAATCATTTTGATAAAAATTATTTACTGAATATTTTATTTTTAATGAATTTTGAATACAAACTTCTTCTTTTGAAAGAAAGAGGTGGGTTTCTTTAAAAATATGTAACTTTTTTTCTATACGGAAAAGAAAAAAATTCTTTTAAGATTTTTCATTTTAAAGCTCAATGTTCAAGAAACAAAATAGTGCTGATCGATATCCGCAAAGAAGTTGAATTATTCAGGAGGGTTAAAATGGACAACTTTTTTTTAGTAGCAAAAATCAATAGATCAGCGTTAAAGATAAAATTATATATAAATTTGAATATATTTAGCTATATTTTGCTGATAAAAGTGTTGTGCCTCTAGCCGCTAAGAAAGAGGTTTTTTTTTGGATTTGTACGCCCAAAGGATTAGGATCCACGTTCGAAATAAGACACTCCCGGACGTTGGGTATAAATTGGTATATTTCACAAAATTTTGTACACTGTTCACCTATTCGCGGTTATAAGGATCGGGCGCGATATGTATAGTACTTTCGAAGATGCGATTGAGCGAGCGTGCGAGTGATGTTAATGAGCAAGTGTCGATGCATCTCGCGCTCAATATTGTATATTAATTAATTAGTTGATTAAGGAGGAGTGTGGTGGCTCTGGCCGGAGCATGTCTCGTGCTCCGCTTGTCAGTCTGTCTCGTCAGCTGCTTACTCAGCTTCCGAGAACTTGGCCGTGACATCCTTCTCTTTAGAGTCACGTCTTTTACTTTTATTTTATTAACAATCTTTTATTACTTTATTATTTCTCAATTACTTTTCCCTGGACTCTTTTCCTAATTTTAATGCTTTGCTTTACTCAGCTCTTTCTTAATCTTTTCTGTGCTACTTTACTGTTATATATTTTACTATTGGGAAATTGGGTCTGGTTACGACAAAAGTAAATGTTATTTTGGCTCGAACGCCAATGATCCACGTATTCAGTCGGAGAGTTAAAGTACACATAATCACGAAGTTGGGAAGTGGTGATTTCATGTAAAAAACGGAAAAAAGTTAAAAATTTACAGTTTTACAGCTCAGATATGCAATACTGTCTTTATCGGATAATTACAAAATCGAATGGGATATCGACATAGAATCCGAGCGCGAATGGCCGCGCTTAAGAGTAAAGTGTAAATCTTAATATCACTATTCTGAAAAAATCGACAATTGTACTCACTTGTGCTAGGTTAGCACAACTCAGATATGCAATTATATGCCATTTGGATACAAACATAAACGTTAGTTGTATATAATATTGTCCAAAATTATTTTTTATCATAATTTCTTTCCTTACTATTTTTTAAAGTAATATTTTAGCACATTGTTGGCACAACTTATTGTTAGCACATTTTAGTACAATTGAAAAAATTGAAAAAAATTAAAACTGGGGGCTGAAATAAAAAAACCTTCTTTTTCTGTTTTTTACCGCATTTTTTATATTATTTTTTAATATTCAAACACAATGTAACACAAACTTAGTACAATTCAGCACTACTTTCGAAATTAGTTAATTCTAAAAGTGGGGAGCTAATTTCGAACAGATAAAATAAAAAGATCTTGTAACATAGGAAATCAATTGCACATAAATAACTTTTAGATTAAATTTCTCAATTAAAATAATACGAATTAATATCCGCATATATATATAATACATTATTTATATACATATATGTCAAGTAAATTACCTGAAGCCATAGTAATTGCATCTATCCCTTGTACTGGCTTCACATTTTCACCATCTGTGGCTATTATCTGCACGGGATGCTTTTCAATTTTTACTTCAATCAAACAAACTGTACTGCATGCATTAATCATGCGAAATCTATATCGTTTGCCTTTTTCAACTATAAACATTGAAAGTGCAACGTTTGTGCTTACTCCAGATGAAGGATCCTACAAAAATCGATTTTAAATACACTCAAAAAAAGCTGAAGTATATGTTGATAATGTTAACTTATGTTACGTCCTGGCGATTCCACGATTCCTTCCTTCCGCGAAGTGTCGGCAATGATCGTCGATTGGTGAAACAAACGAATCGCTCAGTAAACAGACCAACGTAAAAGATCAGTGATGAAACCATGCCAGTTTCCTCAAGATAATATAAAATTTTCTAATGAAATACCCAACAAACACAGCTGCATCAATAACAATATAAACTTTTCTAACGAAATACCCAACAAACACAGCTGCATCTATAATAATAAAAATTTTCCAACAAATATTCAATAAACACAGCTGCACCAATAGCAATAAAAATAATTATAGGAAAATAGGATCTTTTTCTAATCTGATCACGTGCAAGGAATCTTCGAACGAACATCGAGCTCACCAATGGACGATCACCACGGGTAAAACGTGAAAAGTAGGAGAAACACCCCGCCTAACGAAGACACTGGCACATTTTTAATTTGCTAAAATTGAAAAATCCCCACTTCTGCACAAATTCAATTCGTTGAAGTTTTGGAAGATTACCACTCTTAGAATTAGAATACGCCCCAAAAAGAAGATTATAAAAAGAGAACTCGCAAACACATCACTCTCTTATTTCTGCAACTTTCAATTACTCTTGCTCTGTGTTGTGACTCGCGAGTTAGTTGAGAAAACCAGTGTCTTCTAGCGGCGTCTCACCACCATTTTGCATTCATCAACCGAAGGTCCGAACGCACCACGAAACCTAGAGCCGAGGAAAAATCGCCGCTTCTTCATTATCGAATTAACAGCAAAAAGTAAGTTTCAACTATTCAATTATTAAGTATATACGCGACTGAAACCTTATTATTTACACTGGTTCCGTAGTGAGAACCAGATCGGGCAAAATATATACATATATCGGCCCATGAATCAAGTCCATCGCAGGACTCGGAAGGTTAACGCGAGAGTTCGCGAATCTTACCGTTAAATTAAAAAAATTTAGGAGTAAGATTGACTCACTACACACGCACACAAGCTCACAACCCAGCAAAGTTACAACCTTCCTCCTTCCCTCTTACCATTTTTCTCCAAACTACTCCCCAGTATATTCCCCCGAACCCCTTTCTCCTGAACCGCCTTCCTCCTCGAGATCATTCTCGTCATTATCTATAATCCTCCTGAATAATTCACCCCTTTCTTCTCCGCAATTTTCGGAATCAGACGATTTCGAAAAAGCTGTAGAGGAGTTCTGCAAAGAACTACCTGATTTAGAATCAGATTCGTCCTACCGGGATTAAATTAAACTACATTAAATATCCTTTCACTCTCTCTCTCTATGATCCTTACTTCCTACCTCATTCACACACACACACACACACACACGCGCGCGCACGCACGCACGCACACGCACACGCACGCGCACGCGCACGCACACGCACGCGCACGCACGCACACACACACACACACACACACACATAATCATGTACATCTATCATTTATTTTTAAAATATGAATAAATTCATACTTTGTTATAATTTAAATAAAAGAATTACTCTTTATTGAACCCCCACTCATTCCTAGTCGAAAGATCTTACTTGGTCCCATTCCCCGTAAAAGAGATTAAATTCTCTTACCGAAAAGGGACCACCGAACGAACGTTTGAATAACCAGCGTAATAGCGATTCACTCGTTTACCTGCTTTTCAGACCTGTCAGTTCGTTCGACCCGATTCCAAACGCCACGAGACGTTTAACTTCGGAATAATAAGAGATAGTTGTTGCGCCCTTCCGTCGACTCATCCTTCCCCGAGTCTGGACGTAACACTTAAAAACTTGCACTGTTTTTTTTGAAAATTTTATAGTATTTATTCAAATAAGGTATATTTTATTGGTAAATATAGCGAATAGGGGACCCAGCCCTAATGACCTTGACCTATTTTATTTTTGAACATCCTATATATGTAAACACTTGTGTTTATTTCAGTTTATATATGTAATATACGTAGGACTATTTCTGTAAGCTAACTTAAATATCCAGTTTTTCATTGTCAGACTATGTATAAATCTTGATTTTTACAAATTTTTGTTTGTTAATATCTTTTTAATAAGCAACGAGCGACGATTAAATTAGAAGAAAAAGTTACTCACAATTATGTCCTTGATTACATATGTCAAAGTCAAGGTCATTGGGGCTGGGTCCCCTATTCGCTATATTTACCATTTTATTTGCTGCATTTGCATCATAAATTCTCTTGAGCATTTAAAATGTGATTTTTACCCGTTTATTTGATGCTAAAAAATATTGTAACAGCAACATATAAATAATAACAAAGAGTTTTGCAGGAACTTAAAAAAAGCATTTTTGAGAGATTTAAAAATATCGAATAGATTATACTTATAAATATTACGAAACGATTAAATATTAAAAAACAAAAAATTATATTTTTTAGGACAAATAATAATTTTTAATTACTATAGGGCCCCTAGATCTTCCACCTCTTCCTCTTCCGCTTTGGCCTCGGCCTTTATTAAAATAACACCCATGGCGTTGGAACCAGCGGGCCCGCGAATTCCCGCGACCTCGGCCTCTTCGATCATCTAAATGAAATAAACAAGTAAACTCCGAATAAAAAGGCAAAAGAGCCACGCGCAGTTTTTTGGGCGCAAAGGTATATAATTTAAACCAAAAAATAAATTAAAAAATTAGAGAATTTAAATTCTCTAATTTTTTAATTTATTTTTTGGTTTAAATTATATACCTTTGCGCCCAAAAAACTGCGCGTGGCTCTTTTGCCTTTTTATTCGGAGTTTACTTGATTTTAAGTTGTAAGAGCCTTACTTTTATATCTTTGAAATAAACAATATTTAAGTTAATATACATATACAGGGTGTATCATACCACCCGTGCCAGCCGAATATCTCGAAAACCGAGAACGACAGACAAAAATATTTCAGACAAAAGTTGTAGAATTTCAAGTAACGCAGTACATACTAATATTAGTACGATCTTAAATAGCGTTGTCAAGGTCACGTGAAGGTCATCATAAATTTCTTAAGAATTACGGTAAGATTATCAAAAACTAAGTAATAATAATATTTTTTATTGATTTCCCAAAGGGGTTACAATTTTCCATAGAATCTTCTACATACTCTACAATCTCTTCATTTCTCTCCTCGACTTTACTCCTCCCTTCTACCCCGCTTAATTTTACCCTCCTCTCTTCTCCCACCATACCTTCCTCTCCTCATCCCACTTCCATTCCTTCCCATCTACCCAGGTCCTCCTATTGCTCACTACCGCACTCCTTCCCTTCCTTCTTTCTTCCTTTGCTTTCTCTAACAATCTCCACCTCATCTTCCTCTCTTCCATCGTCAAATCCTCATCCACTCCTATTCCCCACGCTCTCCTAATCTCATGCTCTTTCCCCTTCATCCTCCAACACTCTCCTAATCTCATGTTCTTTCCTTAATAGTTTCTCTCTTTCTCCTTCATCCTCCATTTCCACAATCAAAACCTTTCTCCCTCCCTCTCCTACTCTCTCCTCCACCCCCTTATCTTGGCCCTTCTTCCTAGTATTTCCTCCGTCATGCCCTCGACTTCCTTCCTTCTCTCCTCCGGCTCTTTTCCTTTTACTCCTCTCCATACTATATTTCTTCTCCTTCTCCTTCTTCTCTCTCGCTCCTCACTCTCCCTTCTCTCTCTACCTTCCTGCCTTTTCTCCAGACCTCTGTTGACTTCCTTAGCTCTTCCTCTCCTCTCATCTTCCTTTTCCTTACCCCTTCCTCGTCCCTCTCCTTGTCTCCCTTTCTTCTCTTCTTCCCTCTTCTATGCCCCTCTCTTCCCTCCTGGTCGCCATCTCATCCTTCCTCCTTCTTTCCTTCTTCACCTTACTCCACTCTTCCACCCCTACTTTCTCTTTTTCCTTTTTTCCCTCCGCTTCCTCTCGTATCTGGCTTTCTTTTTTCCCTTTTCTCCTCAGCTCCCTTGTCTCTTGTCCTTTTTCCTCCTTCCCCCTTTTCCTTTCTCTCGTCCATGCTTCTCCTCTCTTTCTTTCTCTCGTCTCTATCCGTCTCGCTATCTTCCTCCGTGTTCCACCAGGCTTTTACTTTCTCCCTCCTTCTCTTTCTTGTCTTCTTCTCTCTCTCGCCCTCCTCACTACCTCCTGTTTCCTCCTTATCTCCTTTTCCTTTCCTCTCCTGTCTCTATTCTTCCTCTTTTCTCCTTTCTCTGCCTTTCTCCTTTATTTCCTCTCTCCCCTCTTCCTTTTCCTCCACGCTATCCTCCTTTGTCGCCTTCCTTACTCCTTCTACCTCTTCTCTCTTTCCTTTGTTCGGTCCCTTATTCTCCCTTTTCTCCTCTTCCTGCTTTTCTTTGCTCTCCTCCTCTGTCGTCGCTGTTGAGCTTTTACCCTCTTCTTTCCTTCCTCTCTCTCTCTCTTCTCTCCATAGTCTTAAGGGGATCCTAAACCGACGGGCGAACTCCGACGGGTTAGCACCCTCATCTAAACGTAACTAAAAAGGTCGATAATACCGACATTTCTAGTTCCGCCATTACCAATATAATTATTTCAAACATGCATAATAGAAAACGCAATCTTTTGCATTGTGTTCCATATATTGAAATAAGACAATATTACAATATATTTTTACTGCTTTATATACAATAATTAAGTGATAAATTACCAAACTTTAATTCATGCGTGAGAGAGTAATATACATGTACGCACTAACATTATCGCAATTTCTAATATCTTCTTTCTCTCGATCATACGTTTACTCTGTTTTTCTCTGTATCTCTCTAATCGCTCGCTTACTACGTACTGCATATCGTTTATTCTTCTCGCATATTTGCTTACGCATTTAGTCGCGCTTCCCTCTCTCTCTCTCTCTCTCCCCTCTCTCTCTCTCTCTCTCCTTTTTTTCATTTATTATTCTTTTATTCCCATTATTATATTTTTGTATTTGTTCAACATTTATTCTTCTATTTTATTCTTATCTCTCTACACGTAAATAAATAAATAAATTTATTTTATTTTATTTTATACAGCATAAATGAAATATACAATACAAGTTATTTACTTTTTTGATTTCACTATAGTTAATACAATACATAATTACGAAATAAACAAAAGGAGAGAGAGAAAGAAAGAAGCGCGAGTGAACGCGTAAGTGAATATGCGAGGAGCATGAAGCTAAGCGATACGTAGTGAGCGAGCGATTAGAAAGAGACAGAGCGTATGATCGAGAGAGAAAAGATACTGCAATAATGTTAGTGCGTATATTACTCTCACACGCATGAAAGAGACAAAGATAGTACGATTGTCTGTCCTTGTCAGCTCAACAGATTGCAGCTTCATCTATCACGCTACCCGGCAACTAATCTATTGCTCTGTTTTACTCCTCGACATCGATTCCGCACGCACACATGTACACTAAATCAGTTCATATACTAATCTTTTTACACAGACTTCCAAGCTCATTTCTATTGGTTTACTATTATTCTTTCATGTTATCCTGAATGTGGGCGCTATATCTTTTGCACGAACAAACTGCAGAATTTTTATATTAAATAAGTATTGTTGCGACCACATCTGATGCAAGAGGCCGATAAGAAAACTGTAATTATTTAACTTTTTTTGGTTTTTTACATTAAATTATAGCTCCCGCACATCGTTATTATAAGTACTTTAATTCTAGAAAAAGATTTTTCATTCTGTATAACCAACAAAAAGATTAGTACTTGAACTCATACTTCGCGTTTTTATCGGTAAAACAGACGAGCTTTTGGATCCCCTTCATTCATTCCTTATTCCCCTTACTTCCTCCACCAGCTCTTTCATCCACTTCTCCATGTTCTCCGTCTTCTTCTTCCTTCCGTCTCTCCTCTCCTTTCGTTTCCTTCTCCTCTTCTCATCTTTTCTCACTCACACTCTTACTTCTTCCGCCTCTCTGCACTTTAATCTATTAAGCTCTACTGTCCGCTTCCTCTCCCTAACCTAGCTTTCATCGTACTATTCTTTAATTCGCCTGACCTTTCTTTCTCCGTTCCTCTTTTCCCCCTTTGACTCCCGTTTCCGTGTTCAACCGCCATGTGCGCGTTCCACTTCCTTTCATCTGCGCCATCTCATATCACGCGTCCTCCCTCTCAGCTCTTTGTCACTTGTCCCGTTACCCTGCTCTGCCTTATCCGCTTCTACTCTCCTCGTTACCGGCCGTCTTTCCGTCGCTTCCCACGTGACTTTCCTCTTCTCTCTCCTTCCATCTTCTCTCTCCTTTTCCCCCATCTTCCTAACCTCCAAACCGCTTCAACCTTTGCATCCTTCCTCTATCCCGATCCTTCCACATATCTCCTTTCATTCACCTTGATGCACCTCCTCTTGCTCCGCACTTTTGTCCCTTCCGATTTCTCTCACTTCTCCCTATCTCGTCTCCTCCTCCTCTTCCGTACAAGCACATTTTCTCCCTGTTCACGCTTTCCCACCGGAAACGGAAGTCCTATCGAAAACTAAGTATTTTAAAAATATGTAATAAAAAATAAGGGGTTCCATTTAAGAAATTTATGATGACCTTCACGTGACCTTGACAACGCTATTCAAGATCGTACTAATATTAGTATGTAATGCGTTACTTGAAACTCTACAACTTTTGTCTGAAATATTTTTGTCTGCCGTTTTCGGTTTTCGAGATATTCGGCTGGCACTGGTGGTCTGATACACCCTGTATATGTATATTAACTTTAATATTATTTATTTCATTTAGATGATCGAAGAGGCCGAGATCGCGGGAATTCGTGGGCCCGCTGGTACCAACGCCGTGGGTGTTATTTTAATAAAGGCCGAGGCCAAAGCGGAAGAGGAAGAGGAGGAGGATTTAGGGGCCCTACAGTAATTAAAAATTATTATTTGTCCTAAAAAATATATATTTTTTGTTTTTTATGTTTTATATATTTATATGTTTTTATATGTTAAAATTTAAATAAAATATTAAAATGTAATTTTATGTGTGTAAAATTTATTTTTAGATATGTGTTTAGATATGTGTGTTAGATTAATTTTACACAATATATAAATGTATATTAATACAATATAAATATTACAATAAAAACAAAAAGAATATAATCCTCAACATCCATAAAAATTTGAATATTACTTTATTATTATTATTTCTTTAAAGATAAGAAATGTTTTTTAATAAAATGACGTAAATATTGGCCAAGAGTGGATTTATATATCTAAAACAATGCTGGGATTTAGATGCAACTTTCGGCCGGATTTCTTGACTCACACCTACGATTCCCCCTCTTACTGCTCGCTCCTTAGCAACGCAGCGCCGAACGGCCGTAACTAAGGAGCGCGTCACTAGTCTCAGGAACGTGCGTGTCACAAATGTAATAACGCAATAGCCTAGTGCCCTAGTAGCAAAACTGCTCATTAAAATTTTCTATTTAATACTTTATTTCTATTATTAATACTATTATTAATTCTATTATTAACTTCATTTCTATTATTAGTAACTATTATTACTATAGTATTAATAACTAAAATAATTATTATTCTATTATTAATTACGTATGTTCTTTAACAATTTAAAATATTTATGTTTTATTTAAAGCTCCTAACGCACTGTTATATATCAATTTACGTTATATTATATTATTTATTTTCACAATATATATTGAAAGATATTATATTTCAATATATATTGTGAAAATAAATAACATAAAATAACGTAAATTGATATATAACAGTGCGTTAGGAGCTTTAAATAAAACATAAATATTTTAAATTATAAGAGGGGCAACCGTAGGCATGAGTCAAGAAATCCGGCCAAAAGTTGCATCTAAATCTCAGCACTGATCTAAAATATACTTAATATACTAAAATATTATTACTATTACTATTATTTAGGACACCCTGTATATTATATTTCAATTTTATATCTATTTTATACCGATTTTTTTTTGCTAAAACCGAGCGCAATTACCCAAAGTTTAACCCAATATGTATTCCACTGAAACTAAATATTTCCAACAAGGTTTATGTTCGTTCGGCTGTATCCGATAGCGTCTGTGTCCAATCGAGTCTGTGTTCGATCGGGCCTGTGTCCGATCGAGCCTGTGTCCGATCGGGCCTGTGTCCGATCGGGCCTGTGTCCGATCGGGCCTGTGTCCGATCAGGATGGTGTTCGATTGCAACCATATGTGTCCGATCGGAACTGTGTCCGATTGGGTCTGTGTCCGATCGAGCCTGTGTCCGATTGGGTTTGTGTCCGATTGCAACAGTATGTGTCCGATCAGAACTGTGTCCGATCGAGAAATATTGTCGTGTCCGATCGGTAATGTGCGCTCATTCAGGGACTCACTCTATTAATTTACATTAAACGGGGTGCTCCCAGGTTAAATGGTCAAAGCTCAAATTCCGAATAGCCCCTACCTCCGAATTTGATGAAATTTTACAGGAATGTAGCACTTACTAAATGTAGTCGAATGCCGCAAATACGAATGTGCGGAAACGTCTAGTTTCCGAAATATTCAAATTTTAATTATCTGGCTAAATGGACAATTTTTAAGATTTCCATATAAAAAAAGATTAAAATTTAAAAATATTTCGCTAAAATATTTTATTTTACAAGTTAATGTTATAAAATGTAAACACCAGCGTGTTAAAATATAATTAAAAAAAAAACAAGATAAACAAATATCATCCGTCCTACATTTCCATAATTATACGGTTTCACATGGGTTTGCAACTTTCTGCGCGAAGCGATGTCCATTTCACCTGTACTTCGGACGCGAAACAAGGTTTATAATTATATGATTTTACATGGATTTGCAACTTTCTGCGCGAAGCGAGGTCCATTCCATATCGGCCTATCGGACGTGGAACGAGGTTTATAATTATACGATTTCATGTGGTTTGCAACATTCTGCGCGAAGCACAGGTCGATGTGGGATGGCTCTTAAAAAAAAGTTTAATTTGTTTTAGTCTACAATAGTTTGGATCAAATTAGTTTTTAGATATTTTTATTGTTCAAATGCTGATTATATCTAAAAACGTAAGAAAATGAGTTTTCTCGATATTTTTTTTTTGATAATGATATTTTAACATGCTGGTGTTTACATCTTGTAACATTAACTTTGTTGGAAAAATCTCGCTCCTTCGAATTAAACTCCAAAATGATTTCTCACTTACTCACTCATTCTCTCTCATTTTCTCTCTTACGCATCCTTCTTCCTTACTCTCCGCGGTCTTGACCCAATTCCGGTGACTGTCTTATCGATGACATTAGCCTCATCACGAATATATCAGCCAATAATAATCGCGCTCACATGATCTTTTCCGCGCTCCTACATCGATATCGGACCTTCCTGAGATTCTCGATCTTTCTTTTCCGTGAGTACCTATCTCTCGAAACATGTGTCGCGGTTCGCACTGGCCTACATCTCGGATTAATTAGCGGTTTTTTGTTCGGATCAATTGTATAGTTCATCGGTTCGATTCTCAGCGTCATTCATTACTATTAATTATCATTAATCTGCATCGGAAACTTCTCATTTAATTATTGTACACGAACAGTATCATTATCAAGGACAAATAACAGTGGGGGTCATCGGTTAGCATACCAACGATCTTTCTCTCTTCGAAAGACTCGTATTGCTCTCGGATTTATGCCGTTAATTTCTGTGATCTCTTGTCTTGTCAAAGACTACGTGATTTTGTTTAATTTTTCAGAGGACAGCTAGTCTGCGTGTTATAAGACATTTCTTTTTTCCCTTCTTTACGTCCTCATATTGACTTAATTTTCTTTTGCGTATTTATTACTCCTCAATTAGTGTGTAAGATTTAGATTTAGGCATAAGAATAAACAAGACAATTGTTATCTTGAGTTAAAAGTGAAGTGCAATTCTTGTCACAAGTTTTTCTTTCCTCCACCACACCGAAACCAGAACTTCTCCAGGTAACTTCTCAAACAAACTTATAAAATGAAACATTTTAGCGAAATATTTTTTAATTTTAATCTTTTTTTTATGTGGAAATCTTAAAAATTGTCCATTTAGCCAGATAATTAAAATTTAACTAGACGTTTTTTTAACTAGACGTTTTTTTTAACTAGACGTTTCCGCACATTTGCACTTGCGGCATTCGACTACATTTTGTAAGTGCTGCATTCCTGTAAAATTTCATCAAAAGGGGGCCAGGGTCAGATACGGATGTCTTACCGAAGAACTAGTTCATTAATGATGCATCGCTCAAACACGAACATTGTCTGGTTTTTGTGTATTTTAATTTCTAAAAGAAGCATTCGCATAAATATGTGAATCCAAACATTGGAATGTTTCGAAGACTGAAATTTATAAGTTTTAAATAATTAAATATATTTAACATTTTGGTAAATATGCATAAAAAATAACACCGATTTAATCGGTTTATTTAGATATACTGTAGAGAAGAGTGTTCTGAATAATTTTCCGCAAGAATCAAATGGCAGACGGCAATGGTTTAAGAGACATAACAAATTAAAGTTTCACAGTTTCAATGTTTTTTCTCAGATATTATAAAATAACATAAGGAAAAGTGAAGTTTGTGTACGTTGTATTTGTTGTAGAGTAGACATGGAAAAAGTGTTTGTTTACATTTACGGGATAGGTATATGATCATCCTTTTCGACAGTGCGCCATCTCCTCGTGGTGAAAGGGCCCTGCTCTGAAACCTTTTGGGGTGGCAGGATCGCTAAGAACGCACCAGCCAGAAGGAAGGCTACTTCGTTAAAAAATCCTGGTAGGACGGACTCGACAGGCGTGGTGGAGCCAACCGTCCTAGCAGAAGGTCACTCCGAAATCACACCGAGTGGCCTTCACTTAGACACAATACAATTGGACACGTTGCAAATGGACACGATATTTTGCACACGGTTCAATTGGACACAGTGCATTTGGACACAGTAATATTGGATACAGTAGCTTTTGGACACATAAGAAAATGCACATCGTTCACTTGGACACCGTTCACTTGGACACTATTCATTTGGACAGTACTGTGCATTTTCTTACGTTTACAAAAACTACTGTATCCAAAATTACTGTGTCCAAATGCATTGTGTCCAATTGAACCGTGTGCAAAATATCGTGTCCATTTGCAACGTGTCTAATTGTACTGTGTCCAAGTGCACTGCTCCCATCACACCACCTCTTGTTTCAACTTATGGAATTGACGAAACAACGAGAACGAACTCCGGCAGGGTGTTCTTCCAAATGGGGCACCCCTCCGATTGGGATGAAACTTTACAGGTAGCTTCAAGAAATCATATTATAAGAACTGTCAAGATTTTAAATGTGGGTTTTGCATGGTTCAAAAGTTATAAATAAAAATATCACTGAAAAGCGTAAAAATCGACAAAAGAAAATCCAACTCCAATGACTTTGACCTTGACATATGTGTATAAAGGGGATTGAACCGATGGTTAATTATCCTTCTCATTCGCAGAGGTCAGACTCGTATGAACTGATGACTAAGAGGGGTCGCAATAGGCGAGCCAGAAGGGTGGAAGATTGTCCAGCACCCTCCATCTAGGCTCTTCTCGCCGTAAAGGGGTCCCAAATGGATATACACTGGGAGGTGGGGGTCAGTTTGACCCTTGCCCAGATTGAGCTTCTCCTTACGGAGAGGCTAAGGGGCGTAGAGGCCTTAGAACAGCCCTTGAGGGCACCAAAGGCAAGGGAAGGGCCGACTCGGGCGCCATTGCGGGGGGCACATCGAAGACGCGGGCAGGACGAAAGGTTGCAGACGCCCCTGCATTCCCTGCCCCGGCCGTGAATATAGTGACCCCGAAACGATGTTTCCGGAAAGACACAGCGAAGAAGGGGCCAAGGGGTGCGGTCCCACTTGCTTCTCCCGCCCGGGCAGAATCCATCACTTTCCACCCTTGGCCCCGCCCGAGCGGGACCATCATGAGTGAAGGTGGGGAAGAAAGAGAGGATACGCTTGGCTCGAGAGGGTCTCGCCCTTCCACAGCTTCCCTTCCCCGGTACCGCGGTTAAGCGGCCCGAGGATGAGAAGAGGGGAAAGGCGGTTCCTCTCAAGACCGCACCTGGAAAGGAAGGTAAGGCGTGAGGGCCTCGCCCTCCGAGGACTGCTGACAGTCTCTGAGGGACAGTCTCTCTTCATGGGAGGCGTTGGCCAAGGCACGAAGGCGCATCGACTTTCCTAGTCTTGGCATTGTCAACTCGCGCCTGCGGAAGGCCGCGAATGGCGGGGTTCTTATTAAGGTCTCAGTAGAATCCCTAGAAATAAGAGTCTGGCCTATGTTCTAGTTTTTTACAAAATGACGTACTGTATATGCACTTATTACTATATCTGTATTTACTACTACATGTATTCGGTATAATGCGTGCATATGTATGCATATACAGGGTGCAGCAAAATCCGGACAAAATAAACAGTTTATTATAACAATTGTTTATTAGTCAAAAACTTAAACTTACAAAAAAAGCTTTTATATGTCACTTGAGGGATTCTTCCTGAGTTTTGTTATTCAATGTAATTCCCTTTTGCTTTGATCACTGCCTCGATTTTCTGCCTGAAGCACGAGCACGCTCTCTTTAACTGCTCTCGGTCCAAATCCGCGAATGCTGCCTCAATAGCGGCTTGGAAAGATGCCACATTGGGGTGCCTGGACTTGTTAGTAACCCTTTCAATAACGCTCCACACGTAATAGTACAGAGGGTTTAAATCTGGATTATTGGGAGACCAGAATTCCTTGGACCAATGTCCACATTGTCGGAGAGCCAGTTTTGTACTAAATGGGTCGTGTGAGCCGGTGCGCCGTCCTGNNNNTCCCGAAGGCCACGGTTTCCATCCACGGCTTCACTACCGTCCTCAGAATTTGTAAGTAAACCTCTTTCGTGATTGTCTCTCCTTTTTTAAAGAAATGCATGACGTCACCCTCACTGGAGACGACGCTTAGGACGTGAACATTGGCCGGAAACTTCGTCCTGGCTACTACGGGGACATTGTCAGGATCGTGGGCGAGCCAACGGTCGTTCCTCCGGTTCACCTTGGCATTGACAGTAAAAATTTTCTCGTCAGAAAAAACCTGAGGCGGCCCGCAGCTTCGTTCTTCAACGAACACACAAGCAAATTGCAGCGTGCGACTCTTTTGGTCTTGGCAGCCTCAGACAGTATCTGTCGTACTTTGATCATATAGGACGTGTATCTCAGGTCCTCTTCAGCGATCCGACACATAGTGGCATCACTCATCCCCAAGATGGTCGCTAATTTCCTAAGCAAAGTTCCTGAGTCTTCCGAAATGAGCTCTTGGGCTCTTTGGACAATTGCCGGGGTCCTTGCCATTTTTTCCTTCGAATGAATTTTTCTGCTGGGTTAGCAGAACCCTCCTCGAACATCTCCGAGGCTGCATACTTTTGTGCGATGTCGTACACAGTCGATCTCGGGGCCTAACCCGAAGAACCTAATTATTTCAGTCGGCGATCTTCCAGCGCGAAGACCTTTAGTAATCGCCGCTCTTCGATTATATTCCGCACTCGATCTCACTAACTCGACCATTTGAAGGTTATGCACGTCTTACACACGCGTATGGCCTATCCGAACGTCAACAAACACCTACTGCTAAAGTCAAATATAACGAGAAATTCAAATTGAACTTTGTCCGAATTTTGCTGACGCACTCTGTATTTAAATTATTGGCTGATTTTTTAAAATATCGTCACTGATTGGTGCCGTTATTTCAAGCCAATCATAAATTAGACAACATATGCCAGACTTTTACTTCTAGGGACTCTAGGTTTCAGCACCTAGAGTGGTCACTCCTCTTGGCAGGAGCGAAGAAGGTCCCAGCCTTCCCACAGCCGCTATATTAGCGGATAGATTGGCGGAAGAACTGAGGGGGTGTTTGTGGGGAAAGAAGTACGGATCACCCGCTCTTCGAAAAGCGCAAAGATGCGCCTCACGTAAGGTGAGCTCAGCTCCTGTTGCCCTGGGAGGAGTGGCCGAGGAGGACCTCCAGATCGGGGAAATCGGGAGGTCCCCTTCGGCACTGTTTGGGTGAGGTGTCCCGTGGCCACTGTGTGGAAAGCTGTGGTCGCCGGGAAGATAAAGGTGGGGTGGGCGCTGGCAACGGTAGAGTTGCTCCCCGCCCGTCCCATTTAGTGCTTCACCGCTGCCTGGCATTTGGACATGTCAAACAGCGGTGCACCGCGGTGACGGATCGTTCGGGGCTATGCTTCCGCTGCGGAGACCCCATGCATCAGATGGTCCAGTGCGCGGCCGTGGCAAAATGGTTGTTATGTTCGGCTGGG
This sequence comes from Formica exsecta, assembly GCF_003651465.1. Classification (NCBI taxonomy): domain Eukaryota; kingdom Metazoa; phylum Arthropoda; class Insecta; order Hymenoptera; family Formicidae; genus Formica; species Formica exsecta. The sequence continues at coordinate 89,640 of NW_021848602.1, forward strand.
CATGGTCTAAAGGCAAGAAGTTATGTCCCTCCCCAGACTCGGAGGGAGAAAGAAGATTCGAGGCCCCCGGCATCGAAGGGGCCCCGGGAGTCAGCATAAGAATCGACCTCTCCCAATATCGATATGTCGGAAGCACGAGCTGCCGCCGATGAGGCGGGTGAGGTGATGGAGGTGGCTTAGGCCTTACCATCACTTCTTCCCCCAAAATAGGATATGCGCCACCATAGGTGCATGAAGGGACGGCTTAGGGAGAATGGGCGCAATAAAACGCACGTTGGTCATGTCATCGATTGTAAAGCATCTATATTTTGGGGCATGACCGCATCACCAGAGGCAATTGCCTCTGAAGGGGGAGTTTTTAGTGGGTGCAAGCCCACAGGCCGGACCGTGGGTATGCGAAAGGCATTTTCTCTCACCGCACCAAGCAAAACAAAGAAAAAGATAGATTGGGTTAGGTTAGTTTTTTTCGGGATGAGGGTGCAGGGTATGTATATTGTTTTTACATATTAAGAGACACGGTAGTGTCTCGCGCCAAGTAAGCGCGTAGCTAAAAGTCGCGCGCAACAGCAAGACGCACCGTGTATCTTCACGCGAGTCGGCCCGTTGAATAACTCATATTATAACTTTATATATAATTAGTAAATTTTATTCTAATCTTAAATATTTAAAAAAAAGAAACGTTACATCTATCATTTTTATATCAATAAGATTAAGATTTTAAATATTAGGTGTACAACTTTGCTTCCGCCGTTTTCCTATAGATGGCTTTAGCGGTAAGTAATGGTCGAAATAAATAGATCATAGACGTCATGCAATAAACTTGGGCATCTGTCAACATAACCCCATAGAAACATTATGTTTTAATTTTCTACAAAAATAGTGATATAAAGATATTGCGCCAATTAATAAAAATTTATGTTACAAAATTCATTTATTATTATTTCTAATATTAAAAATTGCAATATGATCAAAATAGTGGAATATATTTAAGTGAAAAATATTTTTAATTAAAAAAACAAATTTAAGTAAAAATAAATTTTTAATTAGAGAAAAACTTGGCACTGCTAAATTCAAAATGTAAATAACACGATAATAAGATTAGCATATTCAGTTTAGCACGCAAAATAAATCTTGTGAAAATTCTACCATAAATATCATAAAAACAACAGCATTAAATACACATTTTTAATTGGCATAAAGAATAATGAAATGATAAAATCATATCGAAGCACTTCTATAATCTACAAACATTTTGTAGATCTGGAATTATTCGTAACTTTTAGTTTTGAAAATATGTGAATGTTTATTTAGATTTTATATATAAATGTAATTAATGCGTAATTAATATTTTTAGGTCATTTCCAAATAGCTAAGCCATGAGTTGCATGTTATGTTAAATAACAAAACAAATCTTGTGGGAATTTTATCAAAAATATTACATAGACAGTTGAATTGAAAGCGTCAGAATTAGAGCCTAAAATAGAAACGTTAAGCATTAGTCAAAGAAGAAAAATAAGGTAATAATTTTGTTTATAAATTATATAATAAAGGTTATTTATTTTCTTAGACTAAATTCTCTAGGGACAAGACTTATTGTTAATCTATTTAACTTTTTTTGACATAATGGTTGAACTTATTTTTTTAAACAATAAGAAACGTGGAAATTGATGGTTTATTCGGATAGAGCGACCTTTTGCAATATGATGTTATCGGAGAGCATTAGAATATCTGTCATCGACAAAAAGTAGTTCAAATTTGAATCAAAATAAGGGGAAGAATTGATTAGTGATACTAAATTGCAGATTTTATTAGAGGATCGTATAAAAGTTTATAATAATTTGGCAGCTGCGTTGGTTAAAACAGAAGCCTATGATGCAGCTTTAGAAAATATGAAATATGTTTCGAGGCGTCAATTACAAAATGTTAAAACACTACTTAGGGAAGGTATTGCAAAAATTCTAATCTTTTTATTTACAATATTTAATCTTTTTTAAAATAAGTTTTATATATTCTTGATTTATATTTTACATATGGAAAATTCAAATATGTGTGTATATATATTGTGCGTATCGTAGGAACAATATTGAGACACAAAGGGGAATATGTAAAAGCTTATGCAATTTCTCTCTGTTTCTCTCTCTCCACTGAATCCAAAAATTACATCCAGAAATGAAGATATTTACTACAGAATTAATGACTTTAAAGGATAAAATTGCTAAAGACGCAGAAAAAGAAAAGCATCTATTTTTACTTAATTACTTACATTTATCATTTGCTTTTATTTGCATCTATATTTACTTAATTACTTACTTTTATCATTTGCTTTTATATCTTTTGATGGATTTCTAGTATCTTCAACTACACCTAACATTTTGTGATATAGGTGCTTATCTTTTTCTACATCTTTAGCAATTTTATCCTTTAAGGTCATTAATTTTGTAGTAAATATCTTCATTTCTGGATGTAATTTTTGAATTCAGTGGAGAGAGAGAAAGAGATTCCATAAGCTTTTGCATATTCCCCTTTGTGTCTCAATATTGTTCCTACGATACATACAATATATATTGTTACGTTCGCGCTGGACGCTCGGTGTTATGTTCGCGCTGGATGCTTGGAGAGACATTAGCTGCAAGGCGTTCTCCCTAACAACGATGGGGTTTTGTTAAACAAAGTTGGGTTGTTGTTTTCCAGGGGCTTTCGGTCTGGAAAGACGCGTGTCATATTCGGTTACGAATATTAATGAATGCTGTACTCTTGTTGTATATAATATTTCTGTGTATAAAGTTGTTCTCCTTTTTACGGAAGTGTCCTTTTATTGCGTGTGCGCGAGTGTGAGAAAGTGAGAGAGCGACGAACGCAACAACATACACACATATTTGCATTGTTCCTATGATACGCATAATATATATACACACATATTTGAGGTAAACCTGCATAAAAGGGGACCCCCCTCGTATGACCTTGACCTTGACATATGTTGTCGAGGTCATCGTCCTGAATCACCTTGACCTTGAAATAAGTTGCGGTCACGATCCGTTAAAAAGTTATTAACAAAAAAGTTTGAAATATACCAAAGTACATGCATGGACAGGAAGCACGCGCGCGCGCTCCGATGGTATCCAAGTAATACCCAAAATTTGGTTACAAAGTGAGGATGTATGCAAATATCCTTCACATTTCAAAACGGATTTAAGACTGAAAGATTGAAAAAGAGAAAATACCAAATTCTGATTGGCCTTCCTTTAAAATTAATCGGATTTTTGGCGAGTATTGTAAGTATTTCAATAAAATAGCTTTTATTGCTGTTAAGTTTTACCTATTCATAATACTAAATGTTTACAACATTTTCAGCGTCCTTACAGAAGGCTGATGCGAAAGCAGAAAAGGCCTTATACACGTCAGATATGGATACTGAGAAAGAAATTAAATCTTATAGAAAATATAGAGCGAGGAAAGTTTTATCTTCATCCGAAAGCAAAGAAGAGTCATGCATAAGTGCAATTTTGTCACCTGCTTCATGTCCTCCTGCAAAACATAATTATAAACAATTCTAATCGCGTGTATATATATATTGTTACGTTCGCGCTGGACGCTCGGTGTTATGTTCGCGCTGGATGCTTGGCGAGACATTAGCTGCAAGGCGTTCTCCCTAACAACGATGGGGTTTTGTTAAACAAAGTTGGGTTGTTGTTTTCCAGGGGCTTTCGGTCTGGAAAGACGCGTGTCATATTCGGTTACGAATATTAATGAATGCTGTACTCTTGTTGTATATAATATTTCTGTGTATAAAGTTGTTCTCCTTTTTACGGAAGTGTCCTTTTATTGCGTGTGCGCGAGTGTGAGAAAGTGAGAGAGCGACGAACGCAACATTTTGGGGGCTCGTCCGGGATAGTCATCTCGATATCGGAGTACGAATATGAGTACGGTACATTCACCGAGAAGGACCCGAGCGAGGACAGAAACACCACCTACTGACGATATGAGGCCCACGACGGAAACAACATCTCTTGGTGCGATACTGGAAGAGATGCGGGGAATGCGCGAGGAACAAGCTCGGAGGGAAACGGAGCTCACAGCGAGACTTCAACAGTTTGAAGATGAGCTCACGCGGGTGCAAGGAAATAACCAGCTAAATCCTTCGATTTCTAGAGTCGGGAATTCGCGGGGCAAAAACGCGGCGGAAATCAACATACGCGCGGAATTAGGTTTTAAATAAAAACCGGACGTGTTTGATGGAACGGTGCCGCTGCGGGAATTTTTCTCGCAGTTTAATTTTATCGCTCAGGCGAATAAATGGGACGACGCGACTAAGACCGTTGCGCTTGCTGCGTGTTTGAGGGGCAAAGCGCGTTCTGTATTAGAAGCGGTACAAGATGTGTCGAGTTTGGAATTTTCGGAGTTGAAATCTAAACTCGAATTGCGTTTTGGGGAGGGACATCTGTCTCAGAATTTTTACACGCAATTTACGAACCGTAAACAGAAAGCTGGGGAAGATTTGGCTACCCTTGGCTCTGAGCTTGAAAGACTCGTGCGCCTCGCTTATCCTGAATGTCCGCTATGTCCGCTTGAAAGAATTGCCTGCGCACAATTTATTTCTGCTGTTTCTGATAACTTTATTAGAAGAACCCTTCAACTCGAAAATGTTGAAAATGTTGATTCGGCAATAGAGAGGGCGAAAACTTTAAAAATTATTCAAGGGGAAGGTTTCGAAGAGAGAAGAGAAAATTTTAATAGGGAATGTTGGACATGCGGAAAAACTAGGCATTTCCGTTCTGATTGTCCTCGCAGGC
>NW_021848602.1:95079-99498 GCF_003651465.1 Formica exsecta
AAGTGTCCTTTTATTGCGTGTGCGCGAGTGTGAGAAAGTGAGAGAGCGACGAACGCAACATTTTGGGGGCTCGTCCGGGATAGTCATCTCGATATCGGAATACGAAGATGAGTACGGTACATTCACCGAGAAGGACCCGAGCGAGGACAGAAACATCACCTACTGAGGATATGAGGCCCGCGACGGAAACAACATCTCTTGGAGCGATACTGGAGGAGATGCGGAGAATGCGCGAGGAACAAGCTCGGAGGGAAACAGAGCTTACAGCGAGACTTCAACAGTTTGAAGATGAGCTCACACGGCTGCAAGGAAATAACCAGCTAAGTCCTTCGGTTTCTAGAGTCGGGAATTCGCGGGGCGAAAACGCGGCGGAAATCAACATACGCGCGGAATTAGGTTTTAAATTAAAACCGGACGTGTTTGATGGAACGGTGCCGCTGCGGGAATTTTTCTCGCAGTTTAATTTTATCGCTCAGGCGAATAAATGGGACGACGCGACTAAGACCGTTGCGCTTGCTGCGTGTTTGAGGGGCAAAGCGCGTTCTGTGTTAGAAGCTATACAAGATGTGTCGAGTTTGGAATTTTCAGAGTTGAAATCTAAACTCGAATTGCGTTTTGGGGAGGGACATCTGTCTCAGAATTTTTATACGCAATTTACGAACCGTAAACAGAAAGCTGGGGAAGATTTGGCTACCCTTGGCTCTGAGCTTGAAAGACTCGTGCGCCTCGCTTATCCTGAATGTCCGCTTGAGGTTCGCGAAAGAATTGCCTGCGCACAATTTATTTCTGCTGTTTCTGATAACTTTATTAGAAGAACCCTTCAACTCGAAAATGTTGATTCTTCAAATTCGGCAATAGAGAGGGCGAAAACTTTAGAAATTATTCAAGGGGAGGGTTTCGGGAAAAGAGGAGAAAATTTTAATAAAGGTTTTTCAATAACAGCTGAGAGGGATGCGCAGGAAAGGCGAAAAGATCGTTCTTCCTTTACAAAAGATTTTAAGAAAAAGTGGCGTAATGGAAAATTTGACGCCGGCCGAAAAGAATGTTGGACATGCGGAAAAACTGGGCATTTCTGTTCTGATTGTCCTAGCAAGCAGAAAAACGCAATTTAGTCGCACTTGGCGAGGGGAGTTCGACTCGCGTTTGTGATCCCTCGAAAACTGATATTTTGCATGTTAATAGAATTAAGACAAATTTTAATGATTTTTGTTATAAAGGAAAAGTTGATGGAGAAGAGTGTTCTTTCAAGGTGGATACGGGCTCGGATGTTTCCATTTTAAAGATTAGATTGGTTAAAATGAAGGAAAAGTTAAAAGATGTGAAACACTTAAATGTTAGATATCCTACGGGGGAGAAAGTCCCTATAAAGTTTCAAGTAGAAGCAAAAGTGGAATTAGGGAAATATTCCGTTATACTTCCCATGCTTATTGCAGATATTAATGATGATTGTCTTTTAGGAATAGATTTCCTAAAGGTCGTTAATTTAGAAAAGGTTTTTGAATCAGCTTTTACGACTCCGCGATTAGATAAAGAAATTGCTCGAATTTCGTATTCTTTTGTAGTCCCATTTTCCTTGAAGGAACTCTTTATTGAAAATTCTCGAAATTTAGTTGATTTCGAAAAAGAGGTCTTTGCTAATTTTCTTAAAAATGTTCAGGATATGATTTCTGAAGAGATTGTTGCAGGAAATTGTAATTTGATTGAACATGTTATAAATAGTGGTTATTGGCAATTAAAGTTGCGTCCTGAAGACAAAGAGAAAACGGCTTTCTCGTTTGGCAGAGGACTTTGGCAGTTTACGGTAATGCCCTTTGGGCTATGCAATGCCCCCGCAACATTTGAACGTCTTATGGAAAGAGTTTTACGAAATTTGTTATCTAAAATTTGTCTTGTTTATTTGGATGACATAATAATTTATGGAAAAAGTTTCACTGAAATGATGGAAAATCTTGAGAAAGTTTTATTAAGATTACGTGAAGCAAATTTAAAAATTAATCCAACGAAATGTATTTTATTTTCGAGAAAAGTGAAATATTTAGGGCATGTAATTTCAGCGGAAGGCGTTGCCACAGACCCTGAAAAGATTGTTGCCGTAAGAGAATGGCCAATACCTCACACTAAGAAACAACTACGTAGCTTTCTCGGATTTTGCTCTTACTATCGTAAATTTGTAAAAGATTTTTCCTCTCTAGCCAAACCTCTTTACGCGTTAACAGAGAATCAAATGAAATTTGAATGGGGAAAGGAATGCCAAAACGCTTTTGAACAATTAAAATTCATCTTGTCTTCTTCTCCAATTCTTTCCTTTCCGAAAGGAGAAGATGAATTTATATTAGATACAGATGCTTCCAATATCGGTATTGGTGCAGTTTTATCACAAAAGCAAGAGGGGGAAGAGAAGGTTATTGCATATTTTAGTCGAGTGCTTAGTAATGCTGAGCGTAATTGTGTTACTCGTCGAGAACTTTTAGCGATTGTGAATTCGGTTAAATCCTTTCGCCATTATCTCTTGGGGCGAAGATTCGTGATTCGTACTGATCATGTTTTTTTACGGTGGCTTATGTCTTTTAGAGATTTAGAAGAACAACTGGCTCGTTGGTTAGAGAGACTCCAGCAGTATGATTTTGAAATAATTCATCGGAAGGGACTTTCGCACAAAAATGCTGACGGACTGTCCAGACGTCTGTGTGAGTCGTTCGGCTGTGAATATTGTGCAAAAGTGGAAAAGAAATATGCTGAGGAGTTCGAAAAGACAGTCGCTCGCATTATGTTGGAAGGTGAAAATTCAGAAGAATGGCGAAAAGCACAGGAAAAAGATCCGCTAATTTCGATTATACTTCAAGGTAAGAAAGCGGGAGTGCGTCCTTCTCGTTCGGAAATAGCTGCCAAGGATGTTTCAGCTCAGTTATATTGGTCGTATTGGGACGCTCTTATTGTTAAAGAAGGAATCTTTTTCAAGAAATGGGAAGCTCCGAGTTTAAAATTCAGTTTTCTTCAATTTGTTGTTCCATGAAAGCGAGTAAAGGAAGTTTTGCAGATGACGCACGATTCTCCATCGGGAGGACATTTTGGAATAAAAAAGACCTTGGAAAAGGTTCGAAAACGCTTCTTTTGGGCTACCTGCAAGCAAGATGTTGAGGACTGGTGTAGAACTTGTGGAATATGTATTTCGAAGAAAGGTCCCTTGGGAAAAGGAAAGTCTCCTCTTCAAATATATAATGTTGGAGCTCCATTGGAAAGGGTGCAAATGGATATTCTTGGTCCTTTTCCTTTGACTGATTCTGGAAATAGGTTTTTGCTTGTCATCGTGGATTGTTTTACGAAATGGGTGGAAGCCTTTCCCTTAAGAAATATTAGAGCTGAGACAGTGGCAGAAATTTTTGTCAAGCAGTTCATCTCTAGGCACGGAGTGCCTGTTGAGGTTCACACCGATCAAGTAAAAAACTTCGAATCAAAACTTTTCTCTGAATTGATGAGGCTTCTTGGAATAAAGAAAACGAGAACTACTGCTCTTCAACCTCAGTCTGACGGGCAGGTTGAACTCCAGCATCAGCCAATAACTAGTTATCTTGCAAAATATGTTGCTCAGAATCAAAGAGACTGGGATCAATGGGTTCCCATGTTTCTTTTTGCTTAAAGGTCTTCGAAACATGAGACTACCGGGTTAACTCCTGCGGAGTTATATTTTGCTCGAGATCTTAAGTTACGTGTCGATTTATTACGAGGAAGTCCTCCACAGTTTTCTGGGGAAAAATCCTTTCCGGAGGAAGATTTTCTGAACAGTTTGAAAAAGAAATTGGAGAGGATTCATTCGTATGTTGGAGAACAAATGAATCTGAAATCCTCTCGGATGAAAGTCCGATATGATCGGGGGGCTAGAGAAATTCTTTTTCAGGAGGGGCAAAAAGTTTGGCTCTTTAATCCCCGTAGGGTTAAGGGGAGAGCTCCAAAGTTGCAGTGCAACTGGGAGGGCCCCTTTCACATAATTAAGAGATTAAACGATGTTGTATTTTGTATCCAAAAGTCATCGAAACATAAAAAGAAGGTTATTCATGCGGATAGGTTGGCTCCATTTTTTGAGCGAGAGTTAAAGGATAATTAAAAAGACTTTGAAGCTCAGAGTCCCATTAAAAATTAATTTATTTGTTAAAGAAAAACATTTTTCTGTTTTCTGCGTTAAATATTTTGCCCGTTTCAGAAAGCATGATCTCCTAGTGTTCCCTGATGACTGAAGTGTTCCCTTCCCCTTTGAAACTGCCGCCAGTCTCTACAGGAAGAAGGATATTTAATTTTTGAAGACAGCTTCTCCCCAGTTTTCGATTGAGGTTTTCCGTGGGACTAGGGCGAATGCAGAGGCAGAGGCAAGGTTAGTCTTACGAGACGTTTGGGTCCTCAGAAAGCTTTCCCCCCCTTGTCCGG
>NW_021848602.1:99513-150168 GCF_003651465.1 Formica exsecta
AAAATTAATTTATTTGTTAAAGAAAAGCATTTTTCTGTTTTCTGCGTTAGATATTTTGTTCGTTTCAGAAAGCATGGTCTCCTGAAGTGTTCCCTTTCCCTTTGAAACTGCCGTCAGTCTCTTCAGGAAGAAGGAAATTTAATTTTTGAAGACTGCCTCTTCCCGGTTTTCGACTGAGGTTTTCCGTGGGACTAGGGCGAATGCAGAGGCAGAGGCAAGGTTAGTCTTACGAGACGTTTGGGTCCTCAGAAAGTTTTCCCCCCCTTGTCCGAAGACTTGCAAGATTGCATTGAGGCAGCATTAACATCGAGGAGGTTTACGTGAAAAAGAGCGGAAATCCTATGCGGGCGTGCGGAAGTTGAAGAAGAAGGAAGCCTGGCCAGCTCTCTATCTTCAAGAAAATCCGCAATGAAGTCCCAGAATCGTAGGTGGAAATGGAAAAAAAATGGAGCCTGGTAACTCGTGGCACCAGCTCGAGGTAGGGCAAGAGACCATTTTTGGTACCCTGAAGTCGACGAGAATGAAGAGGGTTCGATGGCAGTGCCCTGTGAATTCCTGGAAAGCGTGTGATTGGGGCCAAGTAATGATGCTCGGTAACCTGCAGCAGCAGCTCAGGGTAGAGCAAGGAGTCATTGTGGCACCCTGGAGTCTTCGCTTTGGAAGAAGTGGACTACAGTCAACCCATTCAACATAGACTTGTCGATCACTGATTGTCGGGACGACAATCTTGAAGAAGGAGGGCAGTTTTACGTTCGCGCTGGACGCTCGGTGTTATGTTCGCGCTGGATGCTTGGCGAGACATTAGCTGCAAGGCGTTCTCCCTAACAACGAGAGGGTTTTGTTAAACAAAGTTGGGTTGTTGTTTTCCGGAGGCTTTTGGTCTGGAAAGACGCATGTCATATTTGGTTACGAATATTAATGAATGCTGTACTCTTGTTGTATATAATATTTCTGTGTATAAAGTTGTTCTCCTTTTTACGGAAGTGTCCTTTTATTGCGTGTGCGCGAGTGTGAGAAAGTGAGAGAGCGACGAACGCAACAACATACACACATATTTGCATTGTTCCTATGATACGCATAATATATATACACACATATTTGAGGTAAACCTGCATAAAAGGGGACCCCCCTCGTATGACCTTGACCTTGACATATGTTGTCGAGGTCATCGTCCTGAATCACCTTGATCTTGAAATAAGTTGCAGTCACGATCCGTTAAAAAGTTATTAACAAAAAAGTTTGAAATATACCACAGTACATGCATGGATAGGAAGCACGCGCGCGCACACACACACGCACACACACACGCACGAAGGGGTGCAAGGGGGGCCTTCGGCCCCCCTCCCGCACCCACTCCGCCGGTAGGCAGGGTGGATCTTGCTCTACAATGTAGCATGTACTTTGTAAGTTGTAAAGCAAGGTCCACCCTGCCTACTGGCGGGGTGGGTGCGAGAGGGGGCCGAAGGCCCCCTTTGAACCTCCCACCGTGTGTGTGCGTGCGCGCGCACGCGCGCGCGTCATGCAAAAATGTGCGCAGTTTTATGTCCCAAACATCAGTCAGTCACTATCTTTAATTGTTCATAACTTTGTAGTAAACAACGAGCGACGATTAAATTAGAAGAAAAAGTTATTCAGAATTATGTCCTTGACAACATATACCAAGATCATTGAAATCGGTGAGGTCGCCCTTAATCTTAAGTTTTACCATTAAATCAATCAATTATTTTCTGCTTTAACAAAAAAACTGTTCAATATATCAACGATTCACTGCTAATGATTTTCCTTCGTTCATACATATACTATTTCCACATACATATTAATTGTTTATGCCTTTTAATACTCAAAATAACTGCTATATTTTTCATACCTTTTTGTTAATAACTTTTTAATTAATAATGACCGACGGTTAAAACCTTTTGTATGTTGTTCAAGGTCATGACCTTGATAACATATGTCAAGGTCAAGGTCATACGAGGGAGGTCCCCTTTTATGCAGGTTTATCCAAATTTGAACTACTTTTTGTCGATGACAGATATTCTAATGTTCTCTGATAACATTATATTGCAAAAGGCTCTATCCAAATAAATCATCAATTTCCACGTTTCTCATTGTTTTAAAAAATAAGTTCAACTGTGCGAGAGAGAAGTGGACGTGGGCGAGAGAAACCCTGCGATATCGCGTTTGCACCGGACGCGCAAAGATACTCTCCGCGAGCGGCGGATGTATCTTGAATACCGCAAGCGACGGTATAAACGGCGCGTTTTAATTGCGAGAGATTAATCGCGAGCGACAAAAAATCTCTTTTATTACTATCGAAAACTTCGCGTTTCGTAAGCGAGAGTACGAACTGGAAAAGCGAGCGACTTTTCTATCAGAGTTTAGACGATATAATAACACACTGTCACGGATGGAGTTCACGATCGAGTGCGCCCGGCGGTTCCCCGAGAGAGCTTTTATACAATCGTTCTTTTGCCTATTCTATAATGTTCGACGTGTTTTCGCGAAAGATCGAGCTTGGTGTTGTTTGCGATGATTAGGAACATTAGAACGTTGTTATTCGCATTTGTTGTTTGCAATAGCTCGCGCGGGTGACCGCTGCGTGGCCCGCTTCGAACGGCACGAGCGATGCCGCGGGCCTGGCGTGATTCGTGCAGCGCCGCTGTTTGCGCGTGATCTGATTTGCGGCAAACCGTACGCCGCGCGAGATGGCCGCTAACGCGCCAATTTTCGAGCGCTCCCTTTGGAGACGCTCAATCTCAAACAATAGAGAAGAAGCAGGAGTCTCATTTCTCTTCTTTGACTAACGCTTAACATTTCTATTTTAGGCTCTAACTCTGACGCTTTCAATTCAACTGTTTATAATGTAATATTTTTGATAGAATTCCCAAGATTTGTTTTGCTATATTAACAAAAATTTGCAACTCATTGTTTAGACATTTGTAAGTGACCTAAAAATATTAATTACGCATTAAATACATTTATATATAAAATATAAATAAACATTCACATTTTCAGAACCAAAAGTAGCGAGTAATTCCAGATCCGCAAAATGTTTGTATACACTATAGAAGTGCTTCGATATGATTTTATCATTTTATTATTCTATATAAAGCCAAATAATAAAAATGTATATTCAATGCTGTGGTTTTTATGATATTTTTGATAGAATTCTCACAAGATTTATTTTGCTATATTAATATAAATTCATTGCTTTTAGCCATTTGTAAGTTAACCTAAAAATATTAGTTATGCATTAATTACATTTATATATAAAATACAAATAAACATTAAATACATGAATGCGCGTTCGCGCGTATAATTACCAGCTTATCGTTATCGAAGACATGGCCATCCAAAATCTCTAAATATTCCTTCGATTTATTCATAATCATTTTCCAATAATGTATTTATCACAAATATGTTATAATTGATAATGCACAGATTCACTCCACTGTAAGTATTCGCTCAGTTTTATTAATATAACCAAACTTTGCTCGATATGACATCGATTAAAAGGAATCACTTCTCTTCCTTACACTATTCCGCGTTAATAATTTCTTTTCACTTTATCACTTCTCTTCGTTGTTGCATTATTCCGCGATACTCTTATTACTTTTCGTTTTTTCGTTCCATTATTCCGCGATATATACTATATAATCTTCACATTTTTTATCTTATCCGCGGGATATATACTCTTAGGCCGATATTACATTTGTCGTGCGACAAACTTTTTAAGCATATTGATTGGCTGCAAAATAGAAACTTTCTTGAGTCTCTAGAAATTAGCTAATCAATGCGCTTAAAAAGTTTGTCGTACGACAAATGTAATATCAGCCTTATAACCTTACATTATTATCTTATACATATGCACGTATATACACAACATTGGGTCTGTTCGTTATAGCTGAACTGGCTGCACTAGTTCAGAGCTTATCTTTCTTCTTCTAATGTGGAAAGAAACAGATAAACTCTGAACGGGTGCAGTCAGTTCAGCTATAAAGAACAGACTTATTGTCTCTCAAAGCGTATTTGCACACTCAAGCGAATAATCGTACATGAGCGCTGCAAACGCGCCTTGAGGGACAAAATTGATTTGCGTGTGTGCATGCGAGCATACGTACGTGAGAGTCTGAATTGGAAAAATAAATGTCACAATTCTGGTATTTCGCTCGATACGATTATCATATCTCAGGATTAACTACACAATCTTATTCAAACTGGTCGCAATCGAAAGCTTGCATCCACATTGTATAAGAAAAGTGCCGTTAGATTTTTGATTACGGCTTTAGTTCCTGAGGGATTTTAATCGAAAGTTTATTAAGAGTAAAACTCCGGATAAGCTACTTGGTAGCATCGCGGCCCCTGTACATAGGCAAACCGTTGACAATCTAGAACGAATTTTTTAATATACTTGGCGTCGCGACGCTACCGCGTCGCTTGATACAATTATTATATTTTCACCATTTTTTCTTAAAAAATGACTTTCTTATAGGAGTCGCCAAAATTCCCTTTATAGGCTTCCATTTTAATCTGAAAGGAAGCTTTTCACAAAGTTTCATCGAAATCGGAAGTAAGCCCTTTTCGGAACTTTATCCGAGGATTTTCGATAAGAATTAGATCTTTTCTAAGCATTCTAAAATCACTGAAACGCGTATCAAACTAAATTATTGACGAATCAATAAAGTGGAGATGTTTTTTAAAATCATATTTTTATCGTGTTTTTCAAAGAGAATCTTGCGGTAGATAAATAAAAATAAAAAACATCTTAATAATTATGCAGTTTAGGGGCGATCTCACAAATTTCAATATGCTTTGATATCAAGAATGCCATCCTGAATAACTTTCAAAAGCCGTTGCTTCTTGTTTATTAAAAAGTTATTAGCAGAATAAGTTTAATAAATAGAACATAATTTTCTGTCATCATATACATTTAAGAAGGAATGTTGTGTGTGTGTGTATGTGCGTGTGTATGCTTATTCACATTAGACTTATTTTGTTAAAAATTTTTAATAAATAACGGGCGACGGCTGAAATCTTTTGAAAGTTACTCAGGACCGTGTTCTTGATAATGTATATCAAGACCATTGAAATTTGTGTGGTTGATCCTAAACTGCATAATTACCAATATCTTTTTCTAGGTGATGATGACGTGATCTTTTATTAATATTATTTTCTTGCGGAATGAGTCGACATGAGCAACTATTATGATATAGTATGGTTGGTCTTTGGCACCTTCAAATTTAAATGAGAAAGAAAGGGGGGAGAGGGGGAGAGAGGGAGAGAGAGAGGCAGGGAGAGGGGGAGAGAGAGAGAGAGATGTTTAATCTATAATAAGATCAAGTTCACAAGAAAAAATATAAATTTTCGAAGAAAGATATAAAATCATAAATCATCACAATTCTCCTGCACTGAGCCATCGAACTTTGAGTATAGAGACATATTTGTATAAATTGAATTATCCTCTTTGAGAAAATATTGGAATTTCTGGGATCATTTTCTGTGATTAACAAAATTGTGATCGCTTTTTATTTCATTCATATTTTTTTTATAATCTGTATTACGGTACACAGTTTAACTGCTTTCCTACATTGATAAATGATGTAATAAATAAAGGGGAATTTTAAATCTCGCTACTTTATTTGGCCGAAGAAATTTTTAAACCAGTCATTGACTTCGCGCCATCAATTACAATAGACAAGCATTTAGAAAAATCAATGTTTAATTTTTTTAGAGTTTGTTCAATAGTCCTAAAAATGTTTATACCGGTTGTATGCCATAATACGAAATCTAAAAACTCTTTGATACATGAAAAATCGTTTTGTACTATTCAAAGAAAAATACTCAATTGATTCAGTTAACATATGGATTATCTGTGCTTTTGTCCAGACACATTGAAAAATATAAGGACATTGCCAATAAATGTTTTCTTTATGGAAAAAGCAGGATATGGTTCATACTTGCTGTTACTGTTTTCTTTATTCAATGAAATACTATCAGTTTTTGCAAATGTTATAATTATATTTTATAATATAGTAATTCTGTAATATAGTAATATATATTATGCTCTTCTTAATAAACATGTATGTGTCAATTATTTTTCATAATTGTATAAACTTATACAGTCACGCAAGTTCGGTTGTGAATAAACTTTTAAAATATTGTTATAGCCCGAAAAGGCTATATACGAATCACTAGATACAAACTCCCGAATTTTCGAACTGTTATCTTACCACGCTTCTAATAAGCTGAGATTTTTCTTACCGTCCAATTTCCTCTACCATTGATTAAAAAATTTTCCGGGATTTGCCCACGATTTTTTCTATATCGACCAGGAAAACGTTCTAATGATAATTCGTGAAACCAGTCGCTGATAACCATCACGTGTTCTGGACGATCTATATCGTACAAATTGTAAAACGGATTCAATAGTGGCGAATCGCGTACGATAAAAGATCCATACTGTCCATCTATCATGTGCACCGATATATGTGAATGATAAAAATGTGTACCTGCATTTTTTACCACAAATTGATACCTGTAGAAAAAATTGCAAAAATAATATTAGGGAATATTTAAAGAAAAAGTCTGAAAAAGAGATAAAAGTATTAAGAGCTTTAAAAATTTTACATTTGTTCCTATGCTTAAAATTACTCATAAGATATCATTCAGAGTTGGGCGTTAATCGATTTGATTAAATAATTTAATTAAAATAATGTAATTACAATGTAATTGTAATTACAATGTATACTCCGTCCAGCGAGAGAATAACCTCGGATCAGACAAAAACTCGTCCGTTACGCGCAAGTCTCCTCCTACAGAACGCCTAGAAAGCCTCCACCACATCGCAATATTACTCGTGCAGCTTGCCGGTGCTAGCGAGTGATAGGTCTCCCCGATTGTGTAATTTAAATATATTACAACTCTTGTTCTTGTAGTTGCCTATCATATTATTCCTTATTTTAATTTCGTATCACATAAGATTTCAATTTTATATCACATTGAAATTAATCGAGATTATTTCATACCCTCTCCCTCCCCTCTCTCCCTCCCCCCCCTCTCTCTCTCCTCTTTGTGTATGGATGTGTATATGTGTACACACTATAGAATTTCGATTGTACATAGAGAGTGTCATGTTTCGAAGTATATACTTATAAAAGATTTTAGTATATTTCATAAACTTTCAGTTACATTTTGACACTAGTACCTACTAATATTATTCGTTATTGTAATTGTTCATTGTTCGTAATTTGTCTCGTTCATAATTATATGAAGTTTTTTATAATTACATTTAATACATATGTTTTTTATAAACTACTCCTTTCAATAGAATGAAATTTAATTACTGAATTGAACTTAGATTCATGAATATGTATTGAACTTGATCCCATCCCTAGTCAAGGTATTAATCATATGTGCCTTTAGAAGACGCGTACTCTTAGTCGCTCTTATTCTAATTACAATTACAATTACAATTACAATTACAATTACATTGAATCAATTAACAATTAACAATTACGTAATCGTAATTTGTACACAATTACTTTTCGCAATTATTTCATTTAATCGTTTGCAACAATTAACGATTATAAAATGTAATTATTAATTGCATTAAGAATTACATTGTAATTGTAAGTTGTAATTGTCAATTAGATTACATTTTTGCTCAACTCTGATGTCATTACATAAATAATTTAATTAACTAATAAAGGCTCTTATAAATATATCATACGAGGAAATAAAAGGCAATCAAGAGCCAGCGCAATAATTTGTGCGCATATGTTTTATTACAATCAAATTACATTGATATTTTGATTACGTGATAGACAAAATCACAGAAAGCATACGTTTCGGTCCTCTTTTTTTGGACCATCCTCAGCGCAATTACAAAGTATATGGAATATATTATATCAAAAATGTGGCAGTAATAATACTGTTCATACTGTCCATTAAGAATAATAGTTTCTTCTCTAAACAGTCCATTATATCATCTAGCTTCTTACTTACACCAGATTATGTTTAAAAGTTTTCCAACAGCCAATAGTAACGTTTCAAATAGCTTCAAATTGGTAAAAAGACTCGGAGATTCAGATTGATGATAACTTTAGTCTAATCTCGCTAGACGTCGTTTCTATTTTTACAAATATACCTATTGAAATAACGATGGACAGTGTTTCGGATAGATAGAATTATATTTCTGATAATTGTAAGATTTCTAAATCAGAATTTCTCCGAGCAGTTAGATGTTGTAATTGTCAATTAGATTACATTTTTGCTCAACTCTGATGTCATTACATAAATAATTTAATTAACTAATAAAGGCTCTTATAAATATATCATACGAGGAAATAAAAGGCAATCAAGAGCCAGCGCAATAATTTGTGCGCATATGTTTTATTACAATCAAATTACATTGATATTTTGATTACGTGATAGACAAAATCACAGAAAGCATACGTTTCGGTCCTCTTTTTTTGGACCATCCTCAGCGCAATTACAAAGTATATGGAATATATTATATCAAAAATGTGGCAGTAATAATACTGTTCATACTGTCCATTAAGAATAATAGTTTCTTCTCTAAACAGTCCATTATATCATCTAGCTTCTTACTTACACCAGATTATGTTTAAAAGTTTTCCAACAGCCAATAGTAACGTTTCAAATAGCTTCAAATTGGTAAAAAGACTCGGAGATTCAGATTGATGATAACTTTAGTCTAATCTCGCTAGACGTCGTTTCTATTTTTACAAATATACCTATTGAAATAACGATGGACAGTGTTTCGGATAGATAGAATTATATTTCTGATAATTGTAAGATTTCTAAATCAGAATTTCTCCGAGCAGTTAGATTTACTTTAAATTCAACTTTCTTCACATTTAATGGTATTATTTACCAACAAACCTTTGCTACACCCATGGGCTCCCCTCTGTTCCCCATTATCGCGGATATTGTACTGCAAGATTTAGAGAAAAAAGCGCTTGGGTTATTAAAGTTCACTCCTCCATTTTATTTTAGATATGTGGATGATATTGCTCTTGCTGTCCCGTCTTCTTTAAATTGCTAAAAAATTACCTTTTTTTTAAAAAAGTGAAAAAAAGGCGCCAAGTACACGCGCACAAGCGCCTTTTGCTATAAAAAAACTCTTATACAATTACATTTTGAATTTAGCACCCCCCATCGTTACCCGGCAAGTAGACCAGCCGGAAGTCTGCCGCTCGGCGAACACCAGCCGGGCATTGGCAGAGGCGCCTAGCGCCCTTTTTAATACTCTAATTACCGCCGTTGCGATAAACAACCGTACGGGGGCGAACGACGCAATTACCGCTAGACGCTCGGGTATAAAAAGGCAGCATTTCGACAGCTCATGACCAGAACGATTCCTGAATCCTCTCGAGCAGTACGCTCCGAGCCGATACCAGAACCGATCCTAGAACTCGCATAAAACGACGGAACGTGAGATTGACGCGTACGCAGTCTCCACCAAGCATTCTCGGTCTCCTCGCCGCCTGCGAAATCCTCACGAAAGTCCGACCTAATCAACGAAAGCGGAGAGTTCGCCGCTATCTTAGATTCGGTCTAACATCCGACCGCTACCGCTAAACGGACCGTGGGCCGGCGAGTTCGCCGCCCCGTCGAGGCTTCTTGACTCCAGCTAGCCATCCTCTATCCGCGTACGGAAGCAGGGACGGAGAGTTCTCCACCCGATCGAGGATTCTCGATCTCCGGCCGCCTCCTCCCGGCACACCTGAGAATACGCGGATAAAGACACATAAACGCACCGACACGGTTTTACCGTGATCCCGCAATTATAATCGCGCCGAGATACTTAGACGGATCACACGATATAATTCCGCGCGCCGTCAAAATAAACACGGCCTTGCCGTACACGCGCCGATCGACCGCGCCCTGTTTCTTGCGCGTTTCGCGCGCCGTCAAAATAAACACGGCCTCGCCGTACGCCGCCGAATATCATAAGCGGTTCGATACATCGAACCTCGCGCACCGACTAACGAACGCGAATTAAATCTAACGCGTTGCATTATCCGCCGCGCGCTAGCATCACGAAACATATTGTAACTTGACCATTGCCGAAAGAGGCGAATGAATACGCTACATTGTATCTCAAGCTTTTTGTGTGTCTCATCTTTTCACGAGCCCTAATCCCGACCGAGTTCATCCGCGCGCGCTCGCGAAAAGTAATCCCGTTACATTGGCGCCCGAACAGGGACCGGGAGACATACGATTTTTTGCGGATTTAACGGCGTGGTCAAAACACCGTCCAGCATGAAAAGTTAGGGTAAATATAGCGAATAGGGGACCCAGCCCCAATGACCTTGACCTTGACATATGTTGTCAAAGACATAATTCTGAGTAACCTTTTCTCTTATTGATATGAAAAGGATAGATGTAACGTTTCTTTTTTTTATATATTTAAGATTAGAATAAACCTTACTAATTATATGTAAAGTTATAATATGAGTTATAATATTTAAATTATAATATAAATTATGATGTGTGTATTCTACATATCTACGAGACAGATTAGTCGGGTGTACATAGCACAAGCGATTAGTGTAAAAATAATGTGTATGCGGCTATACACGCTCACGAAAGAGCAACTTGTCGCCGTAGCCACCCAGCATGGCATCGACACGACCGGCACACTCGACGAAATCCGCCACCGGACAAGCCGGTATGTAGACGCGCACCCGGAAGAATTCGGGGCACAAGGCCCGACCGCCTGGAGCACACGGACGCCCCCGCGAATCGAGATCGCACTACCGAGCGCACACCGCGACGAAAGGCGCGGATTCGAACCATCCGCGACCACGCAAATGTTAGAACAGCTGCGGAAATGGGGACGTCCATTCGACGGTCGCGACTCGATCGCCTTCCTGGAACGCGTGGACGACCTCCGCGCGGATTACGGGTACTCCGGCGAGCAATTACTGAAGGGGCTGTCCGAACTCCTACGCGGAGATGCCGTCGCGTGGGCTCGGAATAACCGCGAAGACTGGCAAACGTGGGGAGATTTTTGTAACGCCATCCGACAGCGGTATCTGCCCCCACGGTATAACGAAGAGCTCCAACAACAAATCGCCGAACGGAAACAAAGAGAGAACGAGAAATTCGCACCGTACGCGGACGACATGATGACTCTCATATGCCAAGCTGGGGGGTTCACCCACGACCAACGACTGTCGCGAATTTACGCAAACATGCGGCCCGAATATAAGAAGTACGTCAAGCGCCGGGACATAGTTGATCTAAACGAACTATTCGATGACGCCGCGGAATTCGAGCGGATCGAGCAGGAACAACCAAGCCGGAAACAATACCCCGCTACAACCTCGACCGTAGCAACCGCATACAACCGGGAGGAGTGCTTATACAGGGTGGTCCTCGTAACGGTCGCCACGATTTTTAAGGCTCTTACAATAATCTGACATAAAAAAGTCATAAACAGAAATTTATCAGTTTCTAGCACAAACGATTAGTGTAAAAATGATGTGTATTCTACATATCTATGAAACAAATTAAGCAAATCAAGTATTTTTATAAAAGTGGCAAATGTTACGTTCTTTTTTTAAAAAAATTAAAGTATATTACTATACGCTTGTGCGGACTTGGTTAGACGGCGTGTGAGGGAACGTTTGCGAATTATTTGCGGTGTGAGTGATTGTGAGATAATTGCGTAAGTAGAGTAGCTACGAAGATTTAGAGGCGATAAGTAGGAAGAGGATTAGGTATAATAGGTGAGGAAGTGGAGGCAGTTATAGGGATAAGGTAGAAGGGAAGGATTGCGATGGAGAAAATGACGGTGCGGAGTTAGGAGTAAGAAGGAGGTTAGGTTGGCGAAGGAGCGCGGTGCGCGCGGTGCGTGGGCGAGGAGGAGAGGGGGAGAAGGGAGAAAAGTGGTTTGGGCAAGGAGAAGAGATCATAGGGGGAGCTGCTAAGACAGGCGAAGTAGGTGGAGGAGAATATAGGGAGCGGGGATATAGACGTAGGAGACAGGGCATGGATAAGGAGAAAGAG
The DNA here is from genome assembly GCF_003651465.1 of Formica exsecta. Lineage (NCBI taxonomy): Eukaryota > Metazoa > Arthropoda > Insecta > Hymenoptera > Formicidae > Formica > Formica exsecta. The sequence continues at coordinate 111,553 of NW_021848602.1, forward strand.
AAGATAGGCGAGTCGGCGGAGAGTTCACTGCCGCAAGAGAGAGAAAGAGGAAACGTAGCTAGTAGATTAAGAGAGACGGAGAGAACAAGAACAAGAGCGAATTCATTTTCAAAGCTAGAGGAATGGATAATGAAGGGAGAGGAGGAAATGGGCGAAAAACGAAAAAGGATGGAGGAAGAAGTTCTGGAAAAAGAGATTTTCAAAAGAAGTAATAGGTTAGTAAGATCACCACAGAGCGCTGGACGAGAGGAAAGAGTAGGTGAAGGGGAAAGAGGGAAGAGTGAAGGAAGTGTGAATGCTGGAGCGATATGGTTAGTGTTAGATGAGATAAAAAAGATGAGAGCAGAGATAGCAGGAGGTAGGGAAGAAGTAAGAGAGGAAATCAAGATCCTGGAAAGTAAAATGATAAAAATAGAGGAAGGATGGTCAGCAAGAGAAAAGGAGTTGGAAAATAGAATTGGCAAACTAGAGAAGAGTTTGGAGGAATTGATAAGGAAGGAAACAAGTGAAGATAGGAATATTTGCATTGGAAGCAGGAAGGGCAGTGGCCATGGATCTGTCACAGAATGTGTAGGCTTAGGTAATAGTGATAATAGACTAAGTAACTGGAAGGTGGGGATAATAAGAAAATGGGTTACAGAAAAGGAAAAAGAGGAAAGGAAATATAATATCGTAATTAAAAGACTAGCGAAGACGAGCGAATTATGGAAAAAACAGGTGGAATGTATAGGCAAAATGCAAAAGTTTATAAAAGAAAATATTGAGGTCGATTGTAAAGTTTTGAGTTGTAGAGTCAGTGGACCCGTGGTAATTGCAAAAATAAAGAATGATGAGAAAAAAAGGGAAATTATGACAAATAAAAATAAATTAAAAGGAAGTAAGATTTTTATTGAAAATAATTTGAGTTGGGAGGAAAGGAAGACACAAGAAAAAATTAACAAATGGGCAAAGGAACAGAAGAGCAGGGGGGAAGATATAAAGGTAGGCATGGGAAGGGTTAGGTAAGAGTGAACAGAATTTGGAGACCATGGTTTTTGATAGAAAAGGAAATAGGAAAGGAAAAAGAATTAGAAAGAGAGGAAGTTGAGAAAAATTTTGGCTAAGCCAAGAGAGTGATGCGAGGGGAAGGGAAGGGAGGAAGGAAGTGTTGGAAAATGTTAAAATAACAACTGGAGGAGGAGAGCTTGAGAAGGATGATAAGAAACTATTGTTTTGGAATGTGGCTGGTTTGATGAACAAGGATAAGGATTTTTGGCATTACATAAAGGGTTTTGATTTTATAAGTATGTGCGAGACATGGTTAGAAGAAAAAGGATGGGATAATTTTAAAGGTAGGTTGCCAAACTCACATGAATGGGTATGCAGTTTTGCGATGAAAGAGAAAAAAAAAGGCGAGCTAGGGGAGGTTTTGTTATAGGTATAAGAAAAGGATGGGGGCAAAAGGGTAGCATGGTGTTTAAGGAAGAAGAGGAGGGTTTAGTAATTTCAGAAATAAAAGAAAAAGGTGAGATATTAGTAATTATCTCAGTTTACAATGGGGGAGGGTGGATTAAATTAGAGGAGAGGGGATAGACAAATTAACGGAGGACAGAGAGTATACGAACGTGATTTTAGGAGGAGATTTCAATATTAGGATAGGTCAACTAAGTGGAATAGAGGTGAACGAAGGAGGAAAGGAAAGAAGTAGTAAAGAACTAGTGATTAGTAAGGATGAAAAGAGGCTTATAAACTGGGTACAAGAGAAAGGATGGTACGTTATCAATGGCTCGATAGATGGAGATTGGGAAGGAGAGCTTACATATGTGGGGGCTAGAGGTTGTACGGTGATAGATTATGTATTTGTAAGCGAGAATGTATATGATAGAATTAGAGAATTTAAAATAGGTGATAGAATAGACTCGGACCACATGCCTTTATTGGTAAAAATGGCGAGTGAAGAAGAAAGAAGAATGCGTGAGGAAGAAGGGGAAGAAGGAAGAAAAGAAGAGGAAAGATTGATAATATGTTGGGATGAGGAGGCAATACAGAGGTATAAAGAGAAGACAGAAACAATGGATATGGAGGAATTGAGGAACGTTTGCACTGTTGAAGAAAAATGGAGTAGATTGAAAGAATGGGTGTTGGGTGCTTTAGTTAAAAAAAGGATAAAAAGGAAAATAAAGGAGTTAGGACACATAGATTGGTGGGACAGGGAGTGTACAAGAAGGAAGAGGGAAGTGAAGAGGCTATATAGAAGTTGGAGAAAAGGGAAAATAGGAAGAGAGATATTCACAGAAGGGAAGAGGAAAATGAGAGAAATTCAGGAGAAGAAGCAAAGGGAGAAAAGGGTAGCCGAAGAAGAGGAATTGAAGAAATTGAAGAACGAAGAAGAGGTTTGGAGATTTATTAATAAAAAAAGGAAGAAAATGCGGGGGATAGAGAATAATATAAAAAAAGGGGAATGGAGGAAACACTTCATGGAGCTACTTGAAGGGGGGAGGAGTTTAAGGAAAATCGTAAAGGACAAGTAAAGGAAGTGGTAAAGGAGGAACAGGAAGACAGAAGAAAAGTGAAAGAAATTTGGAAGGCTGTTAAAAAGATGAAGTCTAGAAAAGCTTGTGGCGTGGATGGGATACCTATGGAGGCTTGGAAGTATGCTGGGGAAGGTGTGAAGAAAGGATTGGAGGAGCTGTTAAACCAAATATGGGAAGAAGGGACGATCCCGAAGGATTGGAGAACAAGCATAATAGTACCTTTATATAACAGAGGGGACAAAGAGAATTATAGAGGGAATTATAGAGGGATTTCATTGCTGTGTTCGGCCTATAAAATTTATGCTGAAGTATTAAAGAATAGACTAGAAGAGGAAGAAGAATACCTGGAGATATTGCCTGATAGTCAAGCGGGATTTAGAAGAGGAAGGTCGACGATGGATAATATCTTTATCTTGAACCACCTGAGTCAAAGGGAGAAAAGGAAAGGAAAAGGAGAAGATAAGGTCTACGCATTTTTTGTAGATTTAAAAGCGGCGTTTGATAATGTAGATAGGGATAAGTTATGGGAGACATTAAAGAACAAAGGTATAAATAGAGAAGTGATAGGACGATTAGAGAATATATACGAGGAAACAGAAGTAATGATTAGGATGGGGGAAGAATTTACAGATAAGTTTTGGACTAGAAAAGGTGTGAGGCAGGGTTGTGTACTGAGTCCTCTGTTATTCAATTTGTATATTGCGGACATCGATAGGGAATTGAAAAGGAGAGAAATAGGAGGCATTGCGATAGGTAAGGAGAGGATTTGGACTTTGTCGTATGCGGACGATATTGTAGTTTTGGCTAAAAATAGAGAAGCGTTGTTAGATATGATGGATACTTTAGGAAGATTTTTAAAGGAAAGGAAATTAGAGTTAAATGCGGAAAAATCAAAAATAATAGTGTTTAAGAGAAAGGGTAGGAAAAAGAACGAAAAGTTTGGAAGTGGAAAAAGAGAAAATTCAAGAGATACAGTCTTTCAAATATTTAGGATTTACGTTTAATAAGGCTGGTGATTATAAGGAACACATTAAGGAATTAGCAAGAAAAGGTAGAATGGCTGCAAATAAGGTGTGGGAGTTGGGGGAAAGAATTTGTAGGGATGATTTTGTTAGAAGGTAGATTTTATTTAGGTATTTAGTTCAAAGTGTGATGTCTTATGGAGTGGAAATATGGGGTTGGGAGGAGAAAAAGGAACTGGAGAAAATTATGATGGATTATATAAGATGGATATTTAAAATAGATTTTTGTACGCCTAGGTATATCATTTCAAGAGAAGTGGGAATGGAAAAATTAAGGGTAGGATGGGGTATTAGGGCAAAAAGATATGAGGAGAAAATTTTAAATAGGGAAGAAAGATGTTTTTTGAAGGTACCAGGTATATAAATATAATCTTTATCAGATGTCAAAACAAGAAAATGGCGTCAATGACGCGGTTTGACGGTAACTACATTGACAGCTAGGGCCATCTGTGGGCAAATTCCGGTTTCATATTTATATACCTGGTATGTTGGAGCGAGAAGGAGGAAGGAAATTGGAATGATGCTTACGGGAAAAAGAGGGAAAAATATTATAATAGGAATGGTTGGGGCGTGGAAATTTTAGAAAAGATAAGAGACAATGAACAGGATTTAGAGGTAGAGATAATAACGAGAGAAAGCGAGTTGCAGAGGCAATGGGAATGAAATAGGATAATGGAGGCAAAATATAATAAAAGGTATAAGGAAATAAAAACAGAGGGACAGGGACTTAGGTATTTAAGGAAGGCATATGTGAATAAGATAGGAATAGATAACGGTGTGAGAGCGTTGATTAAATTAAGATGTGGAAATTTAGAAGAAGCAAATAAATATTGGTTAAGTGAAGAAGGGAGAGTGTGTATATTTTGCGAAAATGGACAAGATAACCTAAGGCATTATGTAGAGGAATGTGTTATGACAAAAGGTTGGTTTGATAAATTAGGTTAAGAGAAACAGGAGATATGGGAAAGGATTTGGGATGATGATTTGGATGAAAATAAAAGCCTGATTTTGAGTAGGTTATGGAGAGAGAGAGAACAGAAATTAAAAGAAATTAAAGTTAAGAGAGAGTTGGGACAGGAGAATCAGGATAAAAAAAAGAAAATAATTTAATATAATGTAATTTAGTGGTAATCTAATAGATAATTCTGTGTTAATATGGTTAATGTGTAATAATAGGTGAAATGTAATGTTAGGGAAGCGTATTATAAGGTGTGGATGGATATGTGTGGAAATTAAGTTTAATATTGTAAACTAAGTCCCCTTCTTGGCGAAAGCTGAAGTAAATAAAACTACTACTACTATACGCTTGTGCTATGCTATAAATTATCTGACTAATCTGTCTTGTAGCCTGATTATATATCAAAAGCAAAAGATATAAAAAGGAATACAGTATATTCAAATATATTTGTCAAATGATTGTCATCATATAGTTATTTGTCATGCATCATATGCAGCTACAGGTATAAGTAACATTAGTAAAACATAGTCTGTAAGATTAATGTGTATAAGTCTTATACATTTCTATTTATGTTTTATTTCCATTTGTATTTATTTTTTTAAATAATTTATAACTTTTTATAATTTATGAATACATTTATTTTACAATGAAACTAGAAAAGGAACTAGAAAATTTTTTCAAACTGTTGATAAGATTTTGACTCGTTTTTTTCCGCTTTTTGGTCTATAACTTTTTTTTTGAGCCTCCCGCGATTAAAAATTGTTATTTACATTATTCTCTAAGTACAAAAAGTTATCAAAAAAATTTGCAGCCCATTTGCAGGTGGAGCCGTGATTCTGAATAATTACCTATATTACTAATAGACAAATTATTATATTATATAATATATACAGTGTGTCTCACAATCTCCGTACAATATTTTAATAGTGCATTCTAGAGGCAAAATGAAGTAAAAAATCTTAATAGAAAAATATTGAGGCTACAATAGTTTTTGAGTTATAAGTGATCAAAGTTTGCGGCACGATTACGATAACTGTGGCCCCCTATTTGAAAGGTCGTTTCTGAAGACATTTTTGACGAGGAACACGGGAAAAATAGTAAAAAAAATTTCCGACCAATAGTTTTCGAGATGTATCACTTTAAAGTATTGGACATGATAATAAAACGTTACAAAACGGACCCAATGACCTTGACCTTGACACATGTTGTGAAGATCATCGTCGCGAGTATCTTCCATGTGTAGTTTAGAATCGCATGTACTATCAATGTCTTGCATTGTTTACGTTTTTTGAAAATAAACAAAAAATTCTCATTGCTCTTACTATTAGTAGATGCTTGTATTCAGTTTTCGAAAGTAATCAGTCACATTCATAATCTCACATTATGTGCAACGACATTCATCCTCGTCTTCACCCGAAATTGACAAATTTTTCTATTTTTTCTTCGTTTCACGACATCATTTCTGTGGATGAAGTCGCGCAAGTTTTTCTCGAAGAGATAAAAGTAATTCCATCATCAACATCAACACCACCCACCTGTTGTGGATTGCCAATGAAAGTCAAAAAAAAGTCTGCGTCGAAATTGAAGTGGATATGGCGCTGCTCAGCTAAACAGCGAAAAAAGAAGAAAGGATTGAAATGTTGTCGCAAAACGGTTAATCCGAGTGAAGGAACATTCTTTTCAGGAACTAAGTGTCGAATCTCAGCTGACCGCCGTACATGGTATTCATATACATAAGAAACAATAAAATCAGCTGTGCAGCAAAAAATCAATATTACCTAATTTGTAAAATCAATAACAGATGACAGATCGGTACGCGTGTATGTGTATGGATCTGAGCGCGCGAGCTCTACGCGATATCATTGGCAAACTTTGATCGGTTATAACTCAAAAACTGTTGCAGCCTCAAAATTTTTGTATTAGAATTTTTTACTGTATTTTATCTCTAGAATACACTATTAAAGTATTGTACGGAGGTTGTGAGACACCCTGTATATTACTATACATATATAATATATTACTAATAGACAAATTATCTGGCAAAGCAAATTTAAACGACAATTTCACGGCAGGTACAATCTCAGCATATTTTTTAGATCGGGACGCTTCTGAGACATAGCGTTACGCGCGCGATCGGCGGCTCGGCCGTCGAGCCTCGAGCGGAAGTGGGGGACCGTAGGCGTCGCTTCACATATCGGCCCGAAAAGGGCAATTATCTCCGAGCACTGATTTAAATTATATAAATGAGCCATTTCATAACTTTTAATAGTATATCAGCAATTTTCTTTTTAAGTATGCATAAAGTCACTTTACAGCTAAAAAAGTACTTGTATAACGTATAAACATTAAATTTCATATTTTGCAACCAAAATAACCAAAAACACAAAAGAAACACATTGCAACTAGCATGTAATGACAGCACAATTAAAAATTTTAGATTTATGACATGAGCAACATAATATAATACTGTAACATTATTCCGAAAGGTAGAAAGAGAGAAACGGCTTTTATAAAAAAGTTTAAATAAACTTTGAAAAATTGTATATGTAGTCATTGGTAAAAATGTATAGTTCAGAAGAAAAGATTAAAATAACTTTTGTTTATAAACAGATCACTTGGAATTGGCCGTTTTTTACGACGGTTTTTAGCAAACTTATTTACGTTTTAGAAATTGTCACATGAATCGTTGAAAAGAAAATTTGAATACTCGCATGTCGGTCAGATAATATGGTAATATGGTAAATATAGTACATCCGCTCGCTCAGGAATTGGAGACGATAACTCGCTTATTTATAACAGAGTCAAAAGACTTGTTAACCAATAGTTATTATATTTTGGAAAAAACATAGTGCAAACAGATTTTAACCGATTAAAATCGAATTTCATATTTTTTAAGACCGAGCATTTCTCCTGTTTTAAACTTTCTCAATCTTCACTCTTATCCTAATAGCATATAAATATTGAATAGCATGAAAATATATTGTATGCATTAATTTAGATTAAGATTCGACAAATAAGACTTTTTAGAGAGTGGCTAAATTACAGATTTATAATTTTTATTTTAAAATCCAGAGAGTCCAAAATAAAAAAAGAATTGCGATAATCGGTAGAATAGTTTGCAAAACGGTACAGAATATTTGAGAAAACAATCAAAATAAATATTTGTCAATTGGTAAATAATGTGCAATTGGTAAAAATATAACTTGTCCGAAGCAGACATAGATAGATTTTGTACAACGTTTACTACAAATTTTGTTGACAAAATGATTCCAGTTCGGTACTTAGCAAATATACACGATGCTGTTGGTAAAATTCTGACAGAAATACAGCAATATTTGCCAACAAAAGATAACGGCAAATTGATAGCAAAAATCAAGAAAATCTTGATATATTTGCAACACAATTTGACGCAAATTGGCAATACAGTTGGACGTAAATTAGCATTAGAAATCGAACAGAACCTGCATTTCGATACATCTTGTTAAATTTCTTTCATCAATCTGCGTCACATTATGTTAGCAGGCTCTGCCAATAAAACATAAGCTTAATGTTAATACTAAACAATGACATATATACAGGGTGTCACAAAACCTCTGAATTTCTCTCTAAGGGCGGATTCTCCAGCCAATTTGGAGATGATTTTTCCTCAGTGAAAATGTCGAGAGAAGTCATCATTTCTTGCAGGCTTCCAATTCTTGCCACATATATCACATATCATTGTAATTAAGCCTTAAATTAAAATTGTATTAAAATAAACTCTATATAAAATTAATTGAAGAATGTAGTTGTGTTAATCTTTTAACTCTAAAATTGAACTCTAAAAATTCTTCTTTTTCAATCGTTTATAACTCGAAAATTATTGATGTCCCAACATTTTCGCTGAAGAAAAATCGTCTCTAAATTGACCAGCGAATCTGTTCAGAAAATAAGAAGAGTAAAGTAAAACTGACCATAAAAACTCCAGCATTTTTTGGAGGGTTTTTCTAGCCATTTATATGGTCAAACATTGTCGTGTAGCAAAATCACATTGTTGCGACATTGATGATGGCTGGTCGTTTTTCTTGTACTCGCTTGTACTTGTAAAAGATATACTCTTAATTACTTGCAATAGATAAAATAATTAGATATATGCTGATTTCTCAAAAAAAGTGATTCATTAAGAATGATTCATAATCTATAGCGGAATTTATTTATGAATTAACTTAATATATCAAAGTCTACTGTAGAACGTACAATAAAACGCTTCAAACGGGATCATCTTGTTAAAAATCGATCAAAATCTGGTAATTGCCGCGGCAACAATTCCAAATAAATATCTCTTACTTTTCACTTTTTCGTTGAAAAGTCTCACACTTATTCATAAATACGTTCAACGATATTGAAAGGATGTCAATTCACAAAAGTTTTATGAAAAACAAATTCTGTTCTTTCAAGACCCACTTAGGATGCAAGAGTTATCTGAAAACGATTTCAATTTTCAAATCGAATTTTGTAAAGAAATAATAGTAGAAAATTGACGAAGAACCTGAATTTTTGTCAAAAGCAGTTTTTTTTCGAATGAAGTGACATTCGAATTTTATGGATACATTAATAGACATAACTGTAACGATACTGGGACTTCCGTTTCCGGTGGGAAAGCGTGAACAGGGAGAAAATGTGCTTGTGGGGAAGAGGAGGAGGAGACGGGATAGGGAGAAGTGAGAGAGATCGGAAGGGACAAAAGTGAGGAGCAGGAGGAGGTGCATCAAGGCGAATGAAGGGAGATATGTGGAGTAAAGGATCGGGATAGAAAAAGGATGCAAAGGTTGGAGCGGTTTGGAGGTTAGGAAGATGGAGGAAAGAGAGAGAAAATGGAAAGAGAGAGAAGAGAAGAGTCACGTGGGAAGCGACGGAAAGACGGCCAGTAAGGAGGAGAGTAGAAGTGGATAAGGCAGAGCCATAGACATAGTATATCTAGACCGAGCGTTTGCCTTTATTTAAGGAGTGGGGGCCGATGCCCACGTAGAAAAGGACATACTCTGTTTCGTGCCCCTTGCGTTCTCTCTCGCTCGCACAGAGCATAGCGCTCTCTTTCGTCATGCTACGTGCGAGCGAGAGAGAACGCAAGGGGCACAAAACAGAGTATGTCCTTTTCTACGTGGGCATCGGCCTCCACTCCTCAACACTCGGTCTAGATATACTATGTCTATGGGCAGAGCAGTGTAACGGGACAAGTGACAAGGAGCTGAGAGGGAAGACGCATGATATGAGATGGCGCCGATGAAAGGAAGTGAAACAAGCACATGGCGGTTGAACACGGAAATGGGAGTCAAAGGGGGAAGAGAAGAACGGAGAAAGAAAGGTCAGGCGAATTAAAGAATAGTACGACGAAAGCTAGGTTAGGGAGAGGCAGCGGACAGTAAAGCTTAATAAGTTAAAGTGCAGAGAGGCGGAAGAAGTAAGAGTGTGAAAAAAGTGAGAAGAGGAGAAGGAAACGAAAGGAGAGGAGAGACTGAAGGAAGAAGAAGACGGAGAACATGGAGAAGTGGATGAAGGAGCTGGTGGAGGAAGTAAGGGGAATAAGAAATGAATTAAGACTATGGAGAGAAAAGAGAGAGAGAGGAAGGAAAGAAGAGGGTAAAAGGTCAACAGCGACGACAGAGGAGGAGAGCGAAGAAGAGCAGGAAGAGGAGAGAAAGGAGAATAGGGGACCGAACAAAGGAAAGAGAGAAGAGGTAGAAGGAGTAAGGGAGGCGACAAAGGAGGAAAGCGAGGAGGAAAAGGAAGAGAGGAGAGAGGAAATAAAGGAGAAAAGCAGAGAAAGGAGAAAAGAGAAAAGAGGAAGAAGAGAGACAGGAGAGGAAAGGAAAAGGAGATAAGGAGAAGACAGGAGGGAGGAAGTAAAAGCCTGATGGGACACGGAGGAAGATAGCGAGACGGATAGAGAAGAGAGAAAGAAAAAGAGGAGAAACATGGACGAGAGAAAGGAGAAGGGGAAAGGAGGAAAGAGGACGAGAGACAAAGGGGAACTGAGGAGAGAAGGGAAAGAAGTAAGCTAGATACGAGAGGAAGCGGGAGGAAGAGAGGAAAAAGAGAAAGTAGGGGTGGAAGAGTGGAGTAAGGTGAAGAAGGAAAGAAGGAGGAAGGATGAGATGGGGACCAGGAGGGAAGAGAGGGACATAAAAAAGGAAAGAAGAGAAGAAAGGGAGACAAGGAGAGGGATGGATAAGGAAGAAGAAGATGAGAGGAGAGGAAGAGCTAAGGGAGTCAACAAAGGTCTGGAGAAAGAAAGGCAGGAAGGTACAGAGAGAAGGGAGAGTGAAGAGCGAGAGAGAAGAAGGAGAAGGAGAAGAAATATGGTATGGAGAGGAGTAAAAGGAGAAGAGCCGGAGGAGGGAAGGAAGGAAGTCGAGGGCATGATGGAGGAGATACTAGGAAGAAGGGCCAAGATAAGGCGGGTGGAGGAGAGAGTAGGAGAGGAAGGGAGAAAGGTTTTGATTGTAGAAATGGAGGATAAAGGAGAAAGAGTGGAGAGGAAGGTATGGTGGGAGAAAAGAGGAGAGTAAAATTAAGCGGGGTAGAAGGGAGGAATGGAGTCGAGGAGAAAAATGAAGAGATTGTAGAGTATGTAGAAGATTGTATGGAAAATTGTAACCCCTTTGGGGAATCAATAAAGAATTTTATCTATCTGTAACGATACTGGAACGAAAACCCACATTAGATGATTGAAGCGTATAGGCAATATCTTCAGAAAGTCAACGTACAGGTATTGTTTACGATACCATGATTGGGTTTTTCTTCATTGAATCTGACAGCTGATTAATATGAGACCAAAAAAGAATTGGAAAAAAGTTAAAATTGAATGGCCTTCTCGATCACCTGATTTCTTTCCGTTAAATTTCATTTTGTGAAGTCATAAAAAAACAGTTTACAAGACAAAACCCCGAAATCTCGAAGACTTGTGTTATCAAATAACTGATGAGATGAACTTTATTTCTCGTAAGCACTGCAGAAACAGTCTCCAATATGTTTTAAAGTGATTTACTATTAGGCAATACAGAGTAGACATTTTGAGAATCTGTTATAAAAAAAACAAACATACACACATGTACATACATACATGAAGATATTAACTATATCATGGGAGTGTCGAAGGTGTAGTCCTTGTCTCTATTGTACAACACACACATACACACACACACACACACACGCATACGTGCACGCACACCGCACGCGCACGCACACGAACTCTAACGCGCATGCACACAAAATCACAAATTGTTCAAAGCTTGCACACTCAGGTATGGTACGTTACACATAATAGAGGTACTATCAGATATCAATTTTATTATCGATATTGATATAATAATTTTATATGCAATGTTATTGAAATTATATTTTTTAAATTTATCTTAAAATTAATTATAATTCATCCTTTAAATATTGTAAGTTGCAGCATATAAATCTTATGAGATATTGTTATTAAAATCCTATGCGCATCAAATTGCCTAAGTTGTCACGTAAAACGTGTCGAACACATCGAATAACATCTTATATGACACAAATATACAAAACAATTTAACAGTATTGTTATAGTCCAAAAGGCTATATACAAGTTATTACAATATTTTGTTATTTTAAATCGTTATTAATTAATCTTATTTATTAAAACACGCCTTCCAATTATAAATCGAAACCGAGGAAGGCGCATAGCGTTACGAATGTTGCCTGCGCGAAACGCTGACGCAGTGAGCCATGCACGAAGACTAAGCGATTGCAAAGGTTCGAAGGAAGAAATTGCGAAAATACAAGCAAAAAAATTTGCCTTCGAACTTTCTTCGCTTGCACCTTAGCCCTGCCGTCCGAGCGACGCGATCATATATGGTCATGTTGCTAAGCAATCCCCTCCGGAAAATTAATCGAAGGGGAAACAGTAAAATCATCCACTGCTAACGAGCAGCAGACAGCCGCAATTATTAATTGATACAAGACAGCACGGCACGGGCAGTCAAAATTAACAAAGTGCATAATAGTATAACGGAGTTATGGAAGATCGTAAAAGCGAGTCTCGCGACGTAAACTTGACTCCAAGCACGCACACGCGAAGTCACCCGAAACCGCGATAAGCGACACGAGCTAAAAAAATGCGAAAAATAAGACACTGTATTAGAGCATTTCATTGAACAAATATATTTTATCAAAATCTACAAGTGACTACGAATAACTGCAAAACCCAGGTGAGATTCCTTGGATGGAGCCAGAATTTTCAAATTCAAATCCGGCGAACGATCTCGAAATCCCCGTGCCTCACCCAAAGCATAACAGTATTCATTTATTTATTTTACTTTATTAAAGATAATGATTCCTTTCTCGAGATACATGGTTTTGCTGCTTTATCTACACAGTTTATTTACACATATTATGATTATGACAAACTTATTTTTTATCTATTTATATATCTTATTATGATTTTCCCTTTTTCCACCCGCTTATCCTTTCCTTAATTCTTCCTGTGTTTCTCTCTCTCTCTCTCTCTTCTCATACTATTTATTTTTAAGATTTATTCTATTTTCTCTCTCTTTTCTGACGTTATTGTTTCTTCGGTTTATGTATTTTTTAAATTTTCGCGTGCACTCTTTTAATATGTGTAACGATGCATTCCCCCCATCGTTACCAAACCGTACCCGGCCGCCGATCCGCCGGAAGTCCGCCGCCCGACGAACACCGGTCGGGCAAATGCGGAGGCGCTGAGCGCCCATTTTTAAATAATATCAGAAACGCGTAAACATCTAACCGCCGTTAGGCGCGCGAAAACATCGAGAACCGAATAGGCGAATTACGCAGACGCGCGCGCCGAAAACCGGTATAAATAGAGCGCGTTTCTGAATATCGAGACCAGATCTTCCGCACCGCCAGAGTCTGTAAGACGCCTAGAAACCGCCTAGATCCTTAACCGCACAAAGAGAGAGAAAACGAGGTTGGGTGTACTCAGCCTCAGCCGAGAGTTTGCGGCATCTCCGAGAGCGATCCTTCCGAAACCGATTACAACGAGGGAAACGGGAACGGGCGTACTCGTCCCCGTCGAGAGTGCTCGACACCTCGCGTAAATCCGACCACCTGCGTGCAACGGCGATCGTCTAGTGATGGGGAGTTCCCTGCCATCGACGGGTGTTCTCGTCAGCCGTTGCACTCCTGTGAATTACACGGGGGAAGACCATCCCGAATTACTATCGAACGCACTAGACGCGCTTAGCTAATACGGCCCGACCGCCATTACGACATCCGGACTCGCCATTGATACGGTGCGCTAAGTCCCGCGCCGCGGAATGATCCACATCCCTACCGCGACACCGATCGACATACGCGATCAATACCGACGCGTCGAAGGACTGCCCACCGGGCCGACCGAAATTACCGCCCGATAGCTAACGGCCTCTGCCGAAATCGCTGTCCGCGATCCGTGATCGATATTCTATCGATCCGCCGAACTCGCGAACCGCGCAACGCATCCGTGCGTTACATTGAATGCACCGCACCCGATACGACCGCACCACGATCCGTTCAGCATTGTACACGCATTTACATTATATCTATATTCAACCGATTATAATCATTTATACATCGCACACCGCCGTATCGCCGTACCGGCGACCGCTTCACACACACCGCGATACACCGACACGCACTCACACGCTTGTATCATTCGCTCATACATAACGAGCTTGCATTCGACACTCTGCACTGAAAATAAAATTTACTCAATTCAAATAAATATATTAATTCAAATATGATATAGTCACATTAAGAGGTCGTTTATCAGATTGTAATAAACAATGACTTACTTTAAATATATATGTAGACAAGTTAGAGAAAGGTTTAATTCAATGTGAAATAATTTTAAAACAAATAATAAATAACTTTGATTAAGATAATCTTTATTCAAATTGAATAATTTATTCTCTAAAATTGAAAAATCTGATATAATTAAATTAAAGAAATAGACTTAAATAAATATTTTTTCAAACCAATTTTTTAATTTACTTAATAATAATGTACTATTTTGTAAAGATTATTTGACTCAAATACAAAATGTATTTGTTTGAAATTAAAGAATCTTTGTAAGAACTTTAATAAATATTATTTGATTTACATTTTAATTTAATGTTAAATATTTTTTCAAAATAAGTGTCTCAAAATTTCGATATCAGTCGATATTAACTGACGATGATAATTACAGCTTATGAAAAACAAAAAAACTTCACTGAAGCTCAAAGAAATAAAATTTGCGATATAGTACTTACTTATATTGATGAAAGATTTTCAGAGTAAGTTTGTACAATTCATTTTATTTATTTAATATTGAATATCATAGTGATCATAGTTATCGTAGTACATACTTTCACAGGTTGCCAAATGATATAGCAAAATATGTCGCTGAAAAAATTTGTGAGACTTTTCCAACTGAAGTTGTAAAAACTTATTATATTTCTCCAATAAAAAAGAAAAATGCAATAGATAACAAATCTAAAGCATCTAAAGGCAAATTGGTATCAATGTGGAGAAATAAGAGAAGCAGGAATAAAAAATTTTATGGCGAAATTGAAAAAACAATAGGAGAGGTTGCGAACGATGTTCCAGATGGTAGCATTATATTTATTCAGTTATATGTATAATATTTAAATTCAGCTGTTGCAAAATTTTTTATTTTTTATAGAAAAAGTTGATGAAAAAGTTGTTGCAAGTATGAAATGGTTAGAGACTAATGAGGCTCCTTGGACAGAGGTTCTATTACATTGGTCTACAACATATGATTTAAGAAAAAAAGATCTGTACAATAATCAAGATAAAGATTTGTCTAATATTTTTTCTAAATGGACACATTACAAACATCCACAAGGTTATAACCTCATAATCCAAGATTTCAGCAAAATGTCTCTCTCAAACGTTGCTTTAAGCGAATCAAATTTTAAACGTTTTTTCAATATCATTCTTCAAAATTTTTCGATTAATCCTAAGGATGACGATGGATATCAAATGCTCAATAAAATAAAAGAAGAGGACTTGAATAATGGTATTTATTTTTTTATTATTATTTATACGTTATTACAAATATCAACATATCAGATGAAAAAAAAAATCTATTATATGTTTTAGACAAAAAAATATTAACGATGTTTAAACTTTTACCTCATCTAATACCTCCGAAAACAATGAAAAAAATAGATGGAGTTTATAAAAGAGCTTCTCTTTATGCTGCCGAAAAATGCATGATAAGAATTGTGAAAGTATGTATTTAAGAAAATTAAATTTTTTTATGGTCTACTCTGTTTAAATTATATTTGGCTGTGGATTTTCTTCATTTTCTTTATTTCTTTATCATATTAGTAAGTTTGTAATACGCCGAATTTTGCACATTTTAATTATATTTATTTTTTTTACTTTAAATACCGAAATCGGTCGATAGACACTGCATATGTAGAGAGATAGAGAGAAAGATTAGAAGAGGCCGCGTTTGATTACGCAAGGATATGTAAAGAGAAAGAAAACGAAAAGAGATAGAAAATGCTTATTATAATGTTCTATTAAAATGCGCAAAACAAGGCCCATTGAAAATTTGATAAACAATATATCTACTACATTGTCATTTTAATTATTTCTTATTTTTCTTTCAGATTGCTGGAGATGTTACTTTAATAAGACATGAAGCAAAGCAACAAGCCCAAATGTTAAAAATTACGCTTCAGCCGTATATCATTTATGTCGATGGAGAGGATCTGCATGAAATATACGTTTGTGTCGATGACATTTTGTATAAAACAAATAGTGCTTTAGAAGCTATTGATGTCTGCTTTAAAGCATTTCAAGTTTTTCATGTAAAATATCCATCAGCTTGCGAGCACTTATGGTTATTAATTCAAAAAGGTATTTATATGTTCGATACTATATATGATGCAGAAATACCTCATATACAAAATGTGTTGAACAAAGTAAGTCTTAAGCTCGATGAAAAGGACATAGATACTTCTGATGCCTACGAATTATCAGATTAATGTTGAATCTTTTGTTTTAATTACATAAAATTCCTTTAATTTCCAATTCCTTTAAATTACATTTAATATTTAATTTCTGAGTGTTTTAAAATCAGATTTTTATTTTTTCTTTCAAAATGAATTGTTTTTTTTGCGAAAAAATATTTATAACCATGGACCTTGTCATGCAACATATAAGGTTAAAACATAAGTTTATGTTAAATTCCACTATTACATGTAAGTTTGACAATTGTGATGATCAGTTTACTAATGTTTATTCTTTACGGAGACACGTTCTCAATAAACATATATCAGAAACAAAATTAGCTTCAAGTATAACTTCAAAGCAAATAAGTGATATTGTTTTTGATACAGACGCTTCTGAATTTTCTGATGATACTTCAACTATTTCTAATTTCAATTCGAACAATTCTAATAAGGGTCAAAAAAAGATTTATAAGACGATTGAAATGAATGATTATTATATAAAGTTTCGTTTATTAATATATATAATTGATGCACATGTATTAATTACGGTACACTGAAAGTTCTGTATGGATCGCAACATTTTGGGGGACTGTTGCACAGCACTCGTCTTGACGACGGCGAGTGTATCACCTGCCTGCATGCCGTAACAACATTTCACTCAATTTAATATTTAATATATAAGATGAAATTAATATAAAATCAATTTTAAACCAATTTTAATTATTTTAGATAAATGATGTTTTACATTTCAATAAATATTTAATAAGTTTATAAAATATTTATAGGGAACCATCTTATTTTTATGTCTAATGAAACAAAAATTTATTTAAAAGGAGATAATGATTTTTAATTTCAAATGCTAAATTCTAACAATAAATAAATATTTAATTCATTTGAAATCTATGAAAGCGTTTTTCATGAAACGATTAATTGAATTTAAGTTAATATTTTGTTATTACGATAAGTGTTCATTAAGATTTAATTTGTAAACTATTTAAATTGAACAATTGTTTATTTAAATCTGGTAAATAGTTACTCAATTTTAGTAGCACAACATTAAAAAATAGTAAATGAAATAGTTATATAAATAAATAATTTCTACATTTCACTTCGTGTATCTCGAATATAATAAATAATTCAATACTTTTCAGCAGACAGTATCTCATTCTGAACAATATTTTAATTTGATTCAAATTAATTGTCCATTGGTACTATTTAACCAAATCATTTACTCATAACAAGTTTTTTTTTTTTGGATTGAATACATTTTTCTTTCAGTGTGCGCCCAATTAATTATTGTTATACATTTGCGCGCTCACTCACTCGTCAAATGTCTCACACGCACACATATACACCCGCCCACTCGCACACTTCGTTTATACGCATACACGCACACTGTACAAACACATTTATACGCAATAAATTATATTTTATTAAACACTACTTTCGTTTGTATCTCGATACCCTCTTTCACGAGCCCCGGATCCCGACCGAGTTATCCGTCACCGCCTTGCGAAAGCGGTTTATTACATATGTGCTACCACGATTCTCTTCTATCTCTTCACAGAGTTTACATACCTTCTTGCTGTTTCTTTCCCAATATTCTACTTCCTGTCCATTCATTATAATATCTCAATATGGGTATTGTTTTCAATCTCATTCCTTTTCCCTTCTGTCCTAACTATATTTCGCCCTTTCTACCGTTTTCTAACTGTTATACTCTTTCGCTGAAACTGACTCCTTTACTTTGTTTTTTTTTCTTTTAGTTTTGTTTTTGCTTTTTTGGGTCCATTCTTCTATTGTATTTTTCCCTTTGTTATCACTTGCTTCTATTTCCCATTATGAGTTATTCCTTTTTCTTCATATAATTTCTGCATCGTTTTGCCCTAGTATGATTTCTCCTATTCCATCTTGTTCATTTCTCTTTTACATTCTTTCAGTATCTCGTTTTCTGTTATTCTTTTATTTCTCTTTCTATTGTAGCTCTCTTTCCTGCTTCTATTCTATGCTTATTTGCTCTATCTTTGTTTCTTCCTTGATCAAGCGACGCGATAGCGTACATAAAAAAACTGGATCCACGTACATAAAAAAATTGGATCCGACCATTGAGAGTTACTGCATTATGCCGAGGCGCTACCTCTATATAGCTTATCCGGAATTTTACGTCAAGTAAACTTTCGATTAAAATACCTCAGGAACTAAAGCAGGAACTGTAATAAAAAATGTAACGGCACTTTTATTATATAACATAGACACAAGCTTTCGATTGCGGCCAGTTCGAATAAGATTGATGCAGCCAATCCTGAGAAATGATAATCGTATATCAGAATTGTGACATTTTCATTCTTCTCCGGAATAAGGTTCAGACTCACATACGTATGCTCGCACGCACACACGCAAAGCGCTTTTGTCCCTCAAGGGGCATTCACACCGCTCATGTACGATTATTTTTTTTGTGAATACTCTTTTATAAAATTATATTTTTATAAATTTATAATAATTAGGAGAGAGAGAGGGAGAGAGAGCGGGAAGGGGGAGAGAGAAAGAGTGAGGGGGAGCGACGGGGAGCGAGGGGGAGGGTGAAAGGGAAAAAGAGAGGGGGTGAGAGAGAGAGAGAGAGAGCGAGATTGATTGATTAATTGATTGATCTTTATTAGTTTTCTCAGCTATTTGTAATACAAATCTAGTTTACATTAATTACAATATACTTCTTTAACATTCGCTTAAACGGCATAATTCTTTCATTCCGCTTTATTTCAGCTGGCAACGCGTTATACATTTTCACTCTTTCGTAAAACATACTCTTTTGTGCACTCTTTGTTCTGCGATATTTTATTGCAATATCCCCAGCTTGTCGTGTTTGTCTTTTACTCTCATTTTCCATTATTTCTAATCTATTTCTTAATTGTTCCGGTAACATGTTCCTTAAAATCTTAAAATAAATATACACATTATGGTATAACCTCTGTCTTATGGGCATAAACTGCAGCGCTTGCAGCATACACTCCACTTTGGTATGTCTATCACATTACAATATGATCCTCATGGCCCGGTTTTATGCTTTTTGCAATTTACTCAGCTGTGTTTCTCTCATATCAATTAATAGCTTCGCACAATACTCAAAGTAAGGCACTATGATTGTCTTATATACAATACATCTAGTGTATGCCGAAATGTAATTACCTATTCTATTTAAAAAACTCGTTTTTCCCTATTTTCTTTAGCATATAATCACAGTGGCCCTTAAATCGTAGTCTATCGTCAATAATTATGCCTAAGTATTTCATTATTTCCACACGTTCTATCTCAGTTCCATCCAAATATTTCAATGTAATATTACCTCGCGGTTCTTTTCTTATACTTCTGACTATCGTATATTTCGTTTTCCCTGCATTCATTTTTAACTTATTTATATTCATCCACTCTTTTATTATAATAAATGCCATATTTATTTTGCTCTCTAATTACACGCTGCTTTCTCAGTTACATATATTAATATATCATCTGCAAACATTTTTATACTACATTCTTCTGTGAACAAATTTTGATTATATCATTTATATATATTATAAATAACAAAGGTCCTAATACAGATCCCTGTGGTACTCCATATTCTGTGGTCATTAATTTAAAACATTTATTATTAAATTGAACCTGCTGTGTTCTATTATTTAAATATGATCTTAACCATATTCATTAATGATTGTTTAAATCGCTGTTTCACACGAATATTGTTTTCTAAAGACCGACTGATACTCTGTTATAATACAATTATCTTCTAAATACGTTTCAATTTGCTTTTTAACTATTAATTCTAACACTTTTTCAAATATTGGTAACATATTAATAGGCCTAAATTCACTTGCTTTTCTAGCTTTCTCTATTTTTGGAATCGGTATTAACGTAGATGTTTTCTAGCCTTCTGGACAGCAACCTTCTTTCAAAGAATTATTTATTATATCAACAAATTCCTCTTTTATTACGCAAAACACTGCCTTTAATATATCGCTAGTTATTCCCTCCTCTGTATCTTTTTTTTTCGGTAGTCCTATAACAATTTCCTGTAAATGCTCTATCCTAATCACCTCAAAATTCTTTTACACGCACTTCCAGTCTTACTTCCATTTATAGATTTTACTATACTATTAATACTTTGTATACATATAGTATAAATTAAAGGAGGAGGGCCAATAAGGCTTGATTTTTGGGCCAGATCGTCGCATTTTTTTGATTGCATATTTGTATAATTGAGGTCGAGAACTTTCCAAAACACCCTATGAAAAGCTTTTTACGTTGGGGAAAGTGAAAGTTATAAGTCCTCAAAGTCTCAGTTGATGATAATCCTCATCAAACAATTGACAGTTGATACAAGCGATTGTCTTTCATTCTACTCTATTGATGTTTGCTGTGTGAAAGTTATTTAAAAATGCCAAAGCAATTATTATGCCCTTCTTATAAAGTGCATCTTAAAAATGTGCAAAAAATACATTTATGACAAAAAAAAACAAAATAAAAAAACAAAAATAAATAAAAAACAAAATAAATAAAAAACAAAATAAATAAAAAACAAAAAAAAAACAAAAAAAATCATTTTACAAAACCAAAAAAAAGTAACTTCGCCGTTGATGGTTCCAAGCCCATATTTAAAAAGAGGAGGATAAAATAACAAATACATGTATATATTTTCAATCTGTCACACACACACATACAACTAAGGCAGTCTACTTAGCACAAAAAATCATAAATCAGATAGTCTTGATAATTCTCATTCTTCCTACATGCCTATGTTTCTTAAACTTTGAGGATTTATAACTTTCACTTTCCCCAACGTAAAAAGCTTTTCATAGGGTGTTTTGGAAAGCTCTTGACCTCAACTATACAAATATGTAATCAAAAAAGTGCGACGCTCTGGCCCAAAAATCAAGCTTTATTGGCCCTCCTCCTTTATCCGCTATATTGCATCCTTCAATGCTGTCTAATATTTCAAAATCTATATATCTTCTAATTCCTTCTTACCTCCTGGTTCGCCTCTAATTATTTCTTCTAGTGTTTTGCATAGATGTAGGATTTTCTTTATTAAAATTTATCATATTTTCATAATACTGTTTCTTCTTTGTGCTAATTAATTTAACTACTGCATTTTTTTCAATTTTAAATTGCAACCAATTTTGTTCCATGTCAGCATACAATGCCTTTCTATATGCCTCATCACTTTTAACCATTTCTTCTCTTATTTCATCCGAAAACCACTTTTTTCCTTCCCATATTTTCGAAATTCTAAAATTTTTCCTAGTTGCTGTAGCGTCCAACGCATCTACTATACTGTTAACAAATTTCTTCGCTCTCACATTGACATCCATATCTTGATTTTTCTCTAATTTATTTTTCACTAATTTAATAAATTCATCTACATTAAACTCTGTATAATTTCTAACACAAAGTTCTCTGCATTTATTATCAATTTTACTCGCATTCAGTTCAACTTTTAGCCACGCATGGTCCGTTATTTTAGATTCATGCATCATCTGCACTTCTATTTTATTATTAGCAAAAATTAAATCAATAATTATCTTACTATCTTTTGTAATTCTCGTCGGTTTATTGTTTCATGCCTAAGCTCAACATTGTCGTTTGTAGTTTCCTTGTATAAAACGAATTTAACATAATATCTATATTAAAGTCTCCTATTACCATACATTCTCCTCGAATTATTCCTCTACTACAGGGTGCGTACGGTATTTGAGGACATCCATATATGTGACTGTAATTTCTCAAGGTAATTATTTTCATTTTTTTTTCTTTTAAGATCATTGATGGAGGACTATAATCTAACACAAGAAATAAAGAGACATGCTGTTATCGTCGCTATATGTGCGAAACACACAGATTTAGAAATTTCCAATTTTCTCAATTGCGCCCGATCATTCGTACATAAGGTTCGCCGTGAATTGGAAGCATCAGATGGCGAAACACAATCTGTTGCAAAACGCAAAAAGCATGAGGAACGTTCAGACACTATTAGAACTACACAATTTATTCAACAAATACAAGCGATCGTTGACGAAAATCCTTCAAAGTCAATAAGAGCCCTCGCGAGAGACCTTAAAGTCTCTGAGGGCCTAGTTCGTCGAGTCGTTCACGAAGACCTACGCTACAAGTCCTACGTTATGCGCAGAGGACAATTTATGTCGGCACAAACTCGTGAGCAGAGAACTATCCGAGGAAAACGTCTTTTGAACAAGCTTAAGCACCCAGAAGCTCCCAACATGTTATGGTTTTGTTTTGATGAAAAAAATTTCGATCAAGACCAAAAAATCAATCGGAGAAATGATAGATGGCTATGTTCAGAACCTACAGAGGTTCCCCGTGTTATGCACACGAAATTTCCAGCTACTGTTATGGTTTTAGGAGTTGTGAGCAACGAAGGTCATGTTATGCCACCTCACTTCTTTTCCCAGGGGCTTCGGGTTAATGCTGCCGCCTACATCGAGGTTTTAGAAAGTGTTGTGAAACCCTGGATTGATAGTGTATGTGGGAACAGACCATACATATTCCAGCAAGACTCTGCTCCTTCACACAAAGCGATGGCGACACAAGATTGGATGGCCGAGAATTTCCATGACCACATCACCCCCAACTTATGGCCACCTAGCTCCCCAGACCTTAATCCCCTGGATTATTACGTTTGGGGCGTAGTTGAACGTGAGACTAATAAACATCCTCATAACACCATTTCTTCGCTGAAGGATGCTATAACTACCACCATGGCCAACATGAATAAGGAGCATTTGATTCGGGCATGCAGTCGTTTCCGACCCCGGATTGAGGAAGTTATTGCCGCTAATGGAGATTTTATTGAATAATTTTATAGTCAAGTAGTCACTTAAGATTGTATAAAAATTTTATGTAATTATAATAAATCTTGTAAAAAATATAATCAAATTAGTTTTAATCTCGATTTGTCCTCAAATACCGTACGCACCCTGTATATCCTCCAGATATCTCACGAAATCACCATGCGATGCACTCGGTGAATGACATATTACCATTATTATTCCTTTATACAATTTTTCTTTCACCTCAATCGCAGCAGTCCAACAATACGATTCTAATTTTTGTACTAATACTATCTCATATTTAACATCATTCCTTACATATAAAACAACCTCTTCCGTATTTCTATTTTCAGCATCACATCTAATCATACTATAACCCGTTACGTTCACTTCACTGTCTTCAATTTCAACAGTCAATCTGTTCTCTGATAACGCTATGAACGCAGGGTTCATTTTCTTTATAATCTGATGCTGTATCTCGTCTCTATGCGCCATCAAATTTTGCGCATTTGTATACAGTATTATTTCCGCTTCCTTCTGTAGTTGCTATTTAGCATCCTTCCAACCGGCTCTCCTCTTCTCTTCCTGTATCACCCTTCTAAATGTTGGACATTCCGGGCTAAGGGCGTGTTCATCACTTATCTTCAGGTTGTATATTCGAATTTTAAACATACAATTTACACATTTTTTCTTTGTCGCCATACATTCAATCGCTTTATGATTTCCTGCACATTTGTGGCATGTTTCGTCTCGCGTGCAATTTTTTGCAATATGATAGTATCTCCAGCATTTAAAACATCTTTTAACATTAATGTGATTGAATATAGGGGGTGACACTCGTTTGGACACGGAACGATTGGACACCGCTCGATTGGACACGTAGTATTGGACACGGAACGATTGGACACTGCACGATTGGACACAGAATTATTGGACACCGCACAATTGGACACCCACACTGCACGATTGGACACTGCACGATTGGACACTGCACGATTGGACACCGCATTATTGGACATTGCACAAATGGTCACCAAATTATTAGACAGTGCACGATTGGACACCGCACGATTGGACACTGCACGATTGGACACCGCACGATTGGACACGCACACTGCACGATTGGACACCGTACGATTGGACACTGCACGATTGGACACCGCATCATTGGACACTGTACGATTGGCCACCGCACGAGTGGACACTGCACGATTGGACACCGCATTATTGGACACTGCACAATTGGACACTGCACGATTGAACATTCTTGATTGGACACAGTGGGTTCCGCCTCTCCTTCGGTGGGGAGGGGGGCTCCACTATCAAAAAACTAGACACATAGGTTTGCCTTGAACCTCGCTTCGCGTGGAAAGTTGTAAACCTATGTGGAACCTTACTACGCATTAAAAAGTATATGCGTGGAGGCAGTATGTTCCGCCCCCCCTACGGGGTACGTTCCGGAAGATATAACCTAACCCATACCTATTTCTGATTTAAAACTAAAATTTATGCTTCTGCTTGTGCCCTCTTTATGCATAATTACCGGTGTCCAATCGTGCGGTGTCCAATCGTGCGGTGTCTAATCGTTCCGTGTCCAAACGGGATACGCCCAATATAGGACATTTTCTCCATCCTACATTTAGTTTTTCTTTTTTCCACATCAATTCATGCGTTTCTTTATCTACTTTAATTATTATGGAACCTTCTTCTTTTTCTTTTCTCCTGTGTTCATTATTATCATTTCTCCTTTTTTTTAACTATTCTCTTCACTATTCGCATTTGGAATTCATCGTTTACTGCATCAATTCTATTCTGCTTCTTGATTGTAGTTATTAAGTCATCATCATCCAATCTCATTTCTTCTTTACTGACATTGATAATTTTTATTTTGGACTTCATCTGCGGTGATTCCGTAACTTTGAAATTTTCTCCCGGTTTGTCCTGCACTGTGGCTTTTTTCATTTCTTCTCCAGTTTCACAACCCATGATCACTGTTCCCTTGCTTCCTTTTTTTAACTTCGTTATTCCCATCGCCATGTTTTTGATATCTACCTTTTCTTTTATCAATTTTTTTATAACTTCACTCTTTTGTTGAATCTTAGATTTTATCTTTAGGAGTGAAGCGAGGGGGGATTTAAGGCGGGAGGAGGCACGAACCAAGCATCCATCTCTTCCGTGGCAGCGGCACTGTCGTGTCTGTGTAGGGCGTTTACACACTTCCTCAGCCCGACAAATAATTGTTAGAAAACAACGCTTGCGGGTCTGAAAAAATATGCGAGGTACAAGTGGCTGAATCGGGAATCGAACCCGATAATTGTAACATTGTCTTCCTTTTTCTCTTTAACCGCTTCACTGTAGCTCCTTTGTATTCCTCCTGTTGATCCACATATTCCTCCCTATATCATTCTTCTCAACTCTTCTAGTTCCTGCTTAACATTTCCCAATTCTTCTCGAACTAATTCCTTGACCATCATTTTAATTTCCTTCTTACATGCCGTTTCATCTTTTACTTCTTTTACAATTTTTACCAACCAATTTATTTTTACGTCAATAGTCGATGATCCACTCACTCCTGATATTCTATTTCCACTGCTTGGCATCGTAAACGAACCTATAGATCCTGTAGATCCTAATCTGTACCTGCTGCCCCCGGCCACTGCCGATGGCTTCTTCATATCTGCTTCACTTTCAATTATAAATTTATCAAATGGATCAGTACACGACACTAATTCCTGGTTTTTATTGTAAATCTTATGCTTGCTTACACATCCTAGATGGTAAAATAGCTTAACACGATTTTCCTGATAACAAGACTTACATGCGAGGGGGTATCGCGCGATACCCTACATAGAATTATATAAAATAAAAAAGAAACATTTAAAATTAACATTGAATTATATTTATTACGTACCTGAAGGTATTAGTTGACGGAATTGGACATTGCGTCAGAAATGGTACACCGTCAAAATATTGAAACCCATTTTGAAAAATTCCATGCCAATGTATACTCGCTTCAAGACCTTCGGCTTCGTTTTGTAAGTCAATGATAATATAGTCATTTCTGCAAACCTAAAAAAACACATATGTATATAAACTATAATAAACCCATTGATATATTTTAATTGATAATTTTTCCAATTTTTTAATAGTTTGAGATGTAAAATTTGTTACATATCAAACTGTACATCCCAGATTTGTACATTTTGATATAAGATTTGTTATATACAACTAAATATGTCAATATCATTTATTTTGGCAACATAAATATATTATAATATCTAATAAACATAATAAAATATTTTAAATTATGATTATGCAATGTACATGCGCAAATATACTGCGCCTAAAAAAAACATTTTTAATGAGAATCTCGTTAAATATTTGTAAAAGATTTTTAATATAGTTAATATTTTTTTATCCAAAGAATCCTATTTATAAAAACATGTATTTTAATTGATAAAAAGGCTTTAGGAGCAAAAATCGGATGTTCGTATAATATAAATAAACATTTAAAAACAAAATTTTATTATTTTTAACGTATTTTTTATTAATCATTTTGTTATGTTTGTTCATTTTTAAGAAATACTGCTTTAAATATGTAAAGTCATGTATTTGCTTAAAATTAAAATAATTTCAAAAAAAGTCAATTTAAGCTAAAAACAATGACAGATTTTTTCATATTTTGACATGAGAAACAACTTTAAAAAATTTGAGAAAAATCGGCGTCTGACGGTCCCCGAGGTTTAATTGTTAGATAATTTGTTCGCAGCGCGAAGAAAAAATTTTTGATTACGCAGTGCTTTATACTGTGCAAAGATTTTGCGATTTACAGACAATGAACATGCCTTCGCAGGTTATCTGTGAGCTATAACAACCTAGATATCGATCTTTCGATGTCGATAACCAATCGAAGTCGATACTTGGTTTATTACCACAGACTTCTATATATTACTAGACTGCTAACTCCCCAAATTTCGCTTATATAAAATGGCCTCAAAAAGCATGTATTAAGGTAACATTTCATGGGCAGTGAAAAGCAGCAGCAGTTTAGTAACTAATTAGCATTGTTTGGTGATTAGATTGTGCTTGCTAATATATTAGCTAATATTAGCTAATTTAGCTCATTCGCTCGCCAAACACAAACTAAGCGCCGTAGCTGCCTGAAAATTGACACGTACGTCACTGACAGTGCTACTAACACACAAAAAAAGAATCAACTCGATAGACAAGATACAGCGCACGCAATTTGAAAATTCTCGTTACTTTTTGATCACACCTCGTATAACCAAAACACAGCTTTTACTGCTTTGCTGTTCAACAGGATGAACTTCAAACAGCAAAAACTTGCGCCAGAAGTACGTCACCGATTCTAGTTATTTTCTAAACTGCTGCTGTTTTTCACTGCTCACGAAATGTTACCTTTAAAGTATCTCATTTTGCACATGCGCACAAACAATTTGATAGATATAGTCTCCATAATCATAATATAGTTGACAGTTATTTTAACCTGAATCGGATATAAAAATTATTGAAGAATAATAATAGAAGAAATATAAAAATGCCTTTTAGATATGCTGTTGTAAAGTGCAAAAGCATTGCAGCATACAACAGAAATAAAAGTAATGATAATAAAACCTCTTTCTTTTGGTAAATATTTGTTACGTCCTGCCGACTCCACGATTCTTTCCTTCCGCGACATTGCGACAAGGATCGCCGATTGGCAATAAAAATAAGTCTTTCGGTAAATAGAACATCTTGCACCACATAACGTTTTAAACTTTAAACATTTCATCATTTATCAGTAAATATATATATGAGTAACCGCAAGAAAAACAAGAAGAAATTAGGCCGATCAATAGATATTCCATATATAGAAAAACTTTCCAGCGAAAGAACAAATAAACAGCGAAGAGACGATGAAATCACCTTACGAAATATTTAACAAAATAACCGAATCATCATCGATAGAAATCATAGACCTTTGCTATTCACCTCAAAATCACGTGTGCAAAGGTCCATCGGAAAATGTTCATCGAACCATCGACCAATCGACGAACTATAAAAAGGGAGCCCGCGAGACTCCACCATCTCAGTTTCCATCAGAGTCACCCGGTTAACGAGTCAGTCCGGCACTAAGTCATTCAACAAGTCAATCTATAAATCGATTAGTTAGTCCGTTCTCAGTGCAATTGTTAAAAGTCATTTACATCGCGAACTGTGACCAGTGTCTTGTTCAACGGCATCTCTCTCGACCACGAACGACAATCTCCGAGTTAAGCTGCCCGTCCGTCTTCTACTTAAAAAGAGTAAGTCGCTACCAACCAATTTTTCTTTACGCGAATTCCAACTAGGAATTATCACTTATAATTTTCTATAGTGAAAAAGATCACCTTGCGTATTTCGATCAAGCGACTTCATTCGCGAGCCAAGTACATACATCGAGTTTATCGCAGGACTCGGAGGGCGTTGGCGCAAGCTGACTCAAAAACGATTAGAATAGCTAACCAATATATCGCCGCTAAAATCCACAATTTAATCAAAGCGAATAGAATTGTTAGAATAATTAATAGAATTAACAATCACGATTACGATTTTACACACACCTACTACCATTCTAGCGACCTCATTACTCCAAGTTCTCCTCCCTATTTTTCCCCCTCCTACTCCCCTGAATATATGATGAAATGTTTAAAGTTTAAAACGTTATGTGGTGCAAGATGTTCTATTTACCGAAAGACTTATTTTTATTGCCAATCGACGATCCTTGCCGCAATTTCGCGGAAGGAAGGAATCGTGGAGTCGCCAGGATGTAACAGTATTATATTAAAAAGAATTATCTCTCTTTGACAAACGATCAGTGTACTACCAGTATCGATAATATCGAAAAGTGGATGTAACACGGACATGAACCAAAACCGACAGTATTGAAAAGTGGATATAGCACGGACATGAACCAAAACCGACAGTATTGAAAAGTGGATATAGCACGGACATGAACCAAAACCGACAGTATTGAAAAGTGGATATAGCACGGACATGAACCAAAACCGACAGTATTGAAAAGTGGATATAGCACGGACATGAACCAAAACCGACAGTATTGAAAAGTGGATATAGCACGGACATGAACCAAAACCGACAGTATTGAAAAGTGCATGTAGCACGGACATAAACTGATCGGCTGTTTTATCATGGCTCTGAAAGTGGCCATGTAGTTCCAGGCAGCGTAAAATGGATATACATGACGCTAGTGTACGATAGAAAAAGCATCTTACGAAAAAGGGCAGCGTGGTGACTCTCAGTCTTCTCTCTGATATTACGTATGAGAAACATCTGCGCATGCATGACTTAAGGGCTATCGCACACAAATTGACATAGCTGCATATGTATAGCATAAGACCGTCTGGACCAATGAGCATGCTATGTAAATCAATATGGCGATTTTATGTTCGATGCTCATTGATACAGACGGTCTTATGACGGTGCATATGCAGCTATGTCAATTTGTGTGCGATAGCCCTTAAGTCATGCATGCGCAGATGTTTCTCATACGTAATATCAGAGAGAAGACTGAGAGTCACCACGCTGCCCTTTTTCGTAAGATGCTTTTTCTATCGTACACTAGCGTCATGTATATCCATTTTACGCTGCCTGGAACTACATGGCCACTTTCAGAGCCATGATAAAACAGCCGATCAGTTTATGTCCGTGCTACATGCACTTTTCAATACTGTCGGTTTTGGTTCATGTCCGTGTTACATCCACTTTTCGATATTATCGATACTGGTAGTACACTGATCGTTTGTCAAAGAGAGATAATTCTTTTTAATATAATACTGTTACATCCTGGCGACTCCACGATTCCTTCCTTCCGCGAAATTGCGGCAAGGATCGTCGATTGGCAATAAAAATAAGTCTTTCGGTAAATAGAACATCTTGCACCACATAACGTTTTAAACTTTAAACATTTCATCATTTATCAGTAAATATATCTATGAGTAATCGCGAGAAAAACAAGAAGATATTAGGCCGATCAATAGATATTCCATATATAGACTTTCCAGCGAAAGAACAAATAAACAGCGAAGAGACGATGAAATCACCTTACGAAATATTTAACAAAATAACCGCATCATCATCGATAGAAATCATAGACCTTTGCTATTCACCTCAAAATCACGTGTGCAAAAGTCCATCGGAAAATGTTCACCTTCGACCAATCGACGAACTATAGAAAGGGAGCCCGCAAGACTCCATCATCTCAGTTTTCATCAGAGTCACCCGGTTAACGAGTCAGTCCGGCAGTAAGTCATTCAACAAGTCAATCTATAAGTCGATTAGTTAGTCCGTTCTCAGTGCAATTGTTAAAAATCGTTTACATCGCGAACTGTGACCAGTGTCCTGTTCAACGGCATCTCTCTTGACCACGAACGACAATCTCCGAGTTAAGCTGCCCGTCCGTCTTCTACTTAAAAAGAGTAAGTCGCTACCAACCAATTTTTCTTTACGCGAATTCCAACTAGGAATTATCACTTATAATTTTTCCTTCGATCAATAACCCATTTCCTCACTGACCTACTTTTACACTTTGTTTTTATTTTTTTCCGAAAGATAATAGAAGATATCAAGAGACACGGTAGTGTCTCGCGCCAAGTCATGCGCAGCAACAGTGAGGCACCCCGTATATCTTTACGCGAATCGGCTAGAGTTGAAGGGTATCTTACTTCATCGAACCTCAATAACGGCTGAACCGATTAATGTTTTAATAAGCTTAATCGAAAGCTTGAGTTTGTTTTATATTATAAAAATATTTTTACTTTTCTTTTACGTATTCTATAAATGAAGATATTATAATCCAAAGTCTCAATGTATAAAATCTTTACTAAGAAACGTCTCCGTCGTCATCGCCGCCCAAGCCCCCAATGCGCATGTGTACAAGAAGTTGTACGGTTCGAGCATTCGACATAAGATTGCGCTAGCGATGCTTCTACTGCTTGCATCCATACCAGCTTTTGACAGATATAGGTTAATAGGTTTGCAATGCAATAGTGCAATGTTATATAGCGCAGCACGCTTTCATTTATAAAAAAGTTAAGCAACAAAATTCTTCGTAATACTCGTGGTTAGTTGGATCAGGTATTGAATACACACACACACACACACACACACATATCTGATAGTAAACATATATAGAATAGTATTCAATTACACTAATTGATTTGTCTCATTATTCTATACATAAAAGTATTACGGTAAGATTATCGAAAACTAAATATTTTACGAGATATTTTAATTTTTATATCAAAATTTGTCAGATTAAAATATAAAATAACCCGAAAAGTACTTAATGAAAAAATACTGTATTATAGTGTTTCGAAAACCTCTCGAGGTAAGCTACAAGAATATGCAATAAAAAGTAGGCGGTTTCATTTAAAAAATTGAAGGTGATCTTTACGTGACCTTCAAGCAACTATTCAAGGTCAAATTAATGACACCATCTTATGTCCTCCTCGAAACCATACAACTTTTGTCTGAAACACTTTTTTCTAAAGTGCATTGTTTACGAGATATTCCACCTGTTACGTTTGAAATTTAACACCCTGTATATGTTGTGAGTCTGTCATGCCTTTTGATCATTCAAAAAAATTCTGTAATAATATTCTAAAATATATTTAGTATTAACTTAATTATTGTTGAATAATTTAGATTTTCTATAAATATACCAAATTTATATTTATATTTATATGTATTTATTTGGTAAATATAGCGAATAGGGGACCCAGCCCCAATGACCTTGACCTTGACATATGTTGTCAAAGATATAATTCACATTGGGGCTGGGCCTCCAATTCGCTACATTTACCATTTATTTTTCTTTAATAGATTTCTGTTTTTCGGACGAGATACCAGGATACCACTTGATCATATGTTATGTATATCAAATATATGTATGTGTTGTGTATGTGTGTATGTATGTGTTGTGTATGTGTGTACGTATGTGCGAATGTGTGTATATAGCTCATCAAAGAGCATGCGCAAAAAGGGTTACCTTATGTACTATTTCGTACATAAGAAATGGAGACGCCTTATACGAGGACCATAGACATAGTATATCTAGACCGAGCGTTTGCCTTTATTTAAGGAGTGGGTGTAAAGATGCACGTAGAAAAGGACATACTCTGTTTCGTGCCCCTTGCGTTCTCTTTCGCTCGCACGTAGCATGACGAAAGAGAGCGCTATGCTATGTGCGAGCGAGAGAGAACGCAAAGGGCACGAAACAGAGTATGTCCTTTTCTACGCGTATATTTACTCCCACTCCTTAAATAAAGGCAAACGCTCGGTCTAGATATACTATGTCTATGGACTTGACCAACCTTTTGAGCGACATCGCGCCGACCCTCGCGACGGATACGTGCACCTTGGCCCCCACTCCTCAACACTCGGTCTAGATATACTATGTCTATGACGAGACTGTATGATAAGTACCCGTGTTTAACGACTGATAGCGCCACTGACTCAAAATCTGTATACCATCGTTTAACACCACTTTTTGAACGACGCCTGTCAAAATTTCAGACAGATTTATCCCACTAAAAAACCTCACAAAGGCAAAGAATAATACGCCAAGTATATATCTCAAAAATAATTTAAATTTATAAAATATTTTTCCTAGATAATAAGAAATAAAAACTAAATATGAAATCAATCAAAGTTAACTAGCCAAGTACTTAGAAGCAATTCAATTTGTGAGAATTTGGAATTTGAAATAGTATTTGTCATAAAATCAAATTTGTATTTATAGAAATGTTATTCTCAATATTCACAAATTCTCTGCATAAAATTAAAACGCATTATATTTTTATTAAGAGATACTTGAGTTTCAAAATAAGTTCAATAGAAATAAAAAAATATAAAAAAAATTTTAATTAAAAAAACTTGGCGCTGCTAAACTAAAACAGCGTCGCGGTCATCCGCTCGGTGCGTGATCGCATTCTTCTTAGAATGAAAAACTGTGCAAAACAGCAAGTTCTCGAAGGTTCGAAATCAGAAAAACTTGTTATTTACATCGGCAGAGCGCGAGTTTCCGCGGTCGATCGATTTAGTCTACGACAGTGCTCGGAGATAGTTGCCCTTTTCGGGCCGATATGTGAAGCGACGCCTACGGTCCCCCCACTACCGCTTATATATATATCAATAAATCACACGAACTTAATATCTGCTTCGAGAAATAGCAATTGCTTGTGAATCGTTATTTATTAATTATCATAGACATCGAGTTTCAGATATCTTCTAATAATTTTCGCGATCGTATATAACGACACATGGAGCTGTTGCCTACTCGTTGTCGATGTATGAATGATAACAAAGTGAGACATTCCATACACAATATAATAGCGCTATATGTGCCGCATACCGACACGCGTCTTTGTTTACTTATTTGGCGGTAAGATCATGTGGTGTAATGGGGTGTACATATCTGCTCTCTCTCTCTCTCTCTCTCTCTCTCTCTCTCCCCTCTCTCTCCTCTCCCCCTCTCCCTCCTCTCTCTCTCTCTCCCTCTCTTCCTCGCCTCCCCCTCTCTCGCTCTCTCCCTCCCCCCTCTCTCTCCCTTCCCCTTCTCTCTCTAAAAAAAAAAGAAAATATTATAATTGTCAAACCTAAGATGCAACAGGAGAGTGAAGTTACTAAAAAATTGATAAAAGAAAAGATAGACATCAAGAATATGCCTGTGGGAGTAACGAAGCTAAAAAAAGGAAGCAAGGGAACAGTGATTCTGGGTTGTGAGACTGAAGAAGAAATGGAAAAATTAAAGGCTACAGTACAAGCCAAGCTGGGCGAAAATTTCAAAGTAACTGAGTCACCGCGGATGAAACCTAAGATAAAAATTGTCAATATTGGCGAAGAAGAAATGAAGTTGAATGATGATAATTTAATAGTTACAATCAAAAAGCAGAACAAGATCGACGCGAAGAATGAAGAAATTCATATGCGAATAGTGAAGAAAATAGTTAAAAGTCAATCCGGAAGAAGAGGTAAAGAAGAAGGTTCTGTAATAATTGAAGCAGATGAAAAAACTCATGAAATAATGTTGAGCATGGGAAAACTGAATGTAGGATGGAGAAAGTGTCTGGTATTTAATCACATTAATATTAAAAGGTGTTTTAAATGCTGGGGTTATTATCATATTGCAAAGAATTGTACGCGAAATGAAACATGCCACAAATGTGCAAAAAATCATAGAGCGATTGAATGCACGGCGACAAACAAAAGATGTATAAATTGTATGTTTAAGATTCAAACATACAACTTGAGAATAAGTGATGAGCATGACGCCCTTGATCCGGAATGTCCGACATTTAAAAGGGTGATACAGGAGGAGAAGAGGAGAGCCGGCTGGGAGGACACTAAGTAACAACTACAGAAGGAAAAAGATACAGCATCAGATATGAAGATAATGAATCATGCATAGCACTGTCGGAGACTGGATTGACTGCTGGGTTGTGGATTTGTAATGCAAATAGCTGAGAAAGCTAGTAAAAATCGGACAAATCCGTCCTTCTCTTCCTATCTTTGATTGTGCAACGCTGTTAGTTGAGGACATTGCAATTTCGTAGAACTATTGTACGAAGGAGTTAAAGTGTATTGCCTTACCAGCTGAGATAAAACAATGTAAAAATTGAGCGGTTTAAGCAATTGTAAAAGGAGTATATTGTAGTTAATGTAAACCAGATCTGTATCACAAATAGCTGAGAAAGCTAATAAAAATCAATCAATCAATCAAAAAAAAAATCTCTCTCCCTCTCTCTCTCCTTCCCCCTCCCCCTCTCTCCTCTTCCTCCTCTCTCTCTCCCTCTCTCTTCCCCTCTCTCTCTCTCCCTCTACTCCCTCTCTTTCCCCCTCTCTCCCTCTCTCTCTCTCTCTCTCTCTCTCTCATAAATAGGGAAATATTAATTAAAAAACTGCAAAGTTATGGTATTGTAGAAACAGTACATAAATGGCTAGAATCGTATTTAAGTAACCGCACACAAGAAACAAAGTATGGAAACTGTATATCAAAAAAGACCATGACGGTCCATGGAGTACCCCAAGGGTCAGTACTGGGTCCCCTTCTTTTCATCTTGTACATAAATGATATAAAAAAACAATTGAAATACTGTGATTGCAAAATGTTTGCGGATGATACAGTCTTATTCATTGATGGCAAAGACATGGATGAAATAGAAAGAAAACTGAATTTTGATCTGACAAACGTAGTTGAATGGCTAGACAAAAATGCGCTAAAGCTGAACACGACAAAAACAAAGTTTATGATAATACATGATATACGAAAATCAAATATGATAAACGTATGTGATATTAGGTTGGGATATGTACAAATTAATGAAGTTAATGAGTTTAAATACCTAGGTGTAATAATAGACAATCATTTAAATCTGAATAGCCAAGCGATGTATATAATTAAAAAGGCAGCAAAGAAAATTAATTTTATGTTTAGAATAAATAAATTTGTAACGCATAATACATTGGTGACTATATACAATACTATAATAGCGCCGCACTTTGTTTATTGCAGCACTTTCATGTTAAACTTTAGTCAACATTGGATGGATGAGATACAAAAAACAGAATAGAGCAATGCGAGCCATACTGCGATGTACCAGGTATATAAATATGAAACCGGAATTTGCCCATAGATGGCCCTAGCTGTCAATGTACATCCACAAATTGTCAGAGAGATAAGAAAAATGTATAGCTAGCAATGGGCAATAATTCGAATAAAATATTTTTTATCATTTTCATACAATAAACGTGTATTTTCTATACAAAAATTCCGGTTTCATATTTATACAGCTGGTAATAGGTATACAAGAATAAGAGAAATGACAAATAAATTAAACTTTCTAACAATACGACAAAGGCTGAGATACAAGACATGCGTATTTGTATATAAAATATTGAACGAAATGATGCCACGATACCTCTTGGAGGAAATAACCTTAGTAGTAGAGGCACATGAGTATGAAACACGGCAGAGGGGAAATTGAAGGTTGAGACATTGTAGGACAGAAGCGGGACAGAAGTGTCTAACCTATTTAGGCTTCGATATGTACAATAAGTTACCAGCAGATATAAAAGAAACAGAATCATTAAATGAATTTAAAAGAAAACTAGAATCATATGTAAAAGTACTACCGGATTAGGGAAAATTCAGATATGAGAAATGAAAGCGTATGAATTCATGAATGTGGGGTGAGGTGGCATGTATGGTGATAAATGGAAAGGTATAATGTATATAAAATAAGTGCAGACAAATTATTAAGATGATTAATGTGAAAGTAGGGAACATTGTAAAGTGGTATTGAAGTAGCCTAATAGGCTAAATAAACCTAAATCAATCAATCAGTCAATCTCTCCCCCCTCTCTTTCCCCCCTCCCTCCCTCCATATAATAAATAATTCTTTGAAGGAAGGTTGCTGTCCAAAAGGTTGGAAAACGTCTACAATAATACCGATTCCAAAAGTAGAGAAAGCTAGAAAAGCAAGTGAATTTAGGCCTATAAATATGTTACCAATATTTGAAAAAGTGTTAGAATTAGTAGTTAAAAAGCAAATTGAAACGTATTTGGAAGATAATTGTATTATAACGGAACATCAGTCGGGCTTTAGAAAACAGTATTCGTGTGAAACAGCGATTCAATCAGTCATTGATGAATGGAAATTGATAGTTAGTGAGGCAAAAATGGTAGGGGTAATTTTCATGGATCTTAAGCGAGCCTTTGAAACAATAGATAGAGAAAGATTATTAGAGAAATTATACCAATATGGAATTAGGGGAATGGTTATAGAATGGTTACAATCATTTAAAGGATAGAACACAACAGGTTCAATTTAATAATAAATGGTCTAAATTAATGACCACAGAATATGGAGTACCGCAAGGATCTGTATTAGGACCTTTGTTATTTATGGTATATATAAATGATATAATAAAAATCTGTCCCGAAGGATGTAGTATAAAAATGTTTGCAGATGATACGTTAATATATGTAACTGGAGAAAGCAGCAATAGAATAGGTAATTACATTTCGGCATACACTAGATGTATTGTATATAAGACACTCATAGCGCCTTACTTTGAATATTGTGCAACGCTGTTAATTGATATGGGAGAAATACAGCTGAGTAAATTGCAAAAAGCACAAAACCGGGCCATGAGGATCATATTGCAATGTGATAGACATACCAAAGTGGAGCGTATGCTGCAAGCGCTGCAGTTTATGTCCATAAAACAGAGGCTATATTATAATGTGTGTATATTTATTTTTAAGATTTTAAGGAACATGCTACCGGAGCAATTAAGAAATAGATTAGAAATTGTGGGAAATGAGAGTGAAAGGCAAACACGACAAGCTGGGAATATTGCAATAAAATATCGCAGAACAAGGAGTGCGCAAAAGAGTATGTTTTACGAAGGAGTAAAAATATATAACGCCTTGCCAGCTGAAATAAAGCGGAATGAAAGAATTGAACCGTTTAAACGAATGTTAAAGGAGTATATTGTAATTAATGTAAACTAGATTTGTCTTACAAATAGCTGAGAAAGCTAATAAAGATAGTAGTATACAAAAAAGTACGTTCTGGCTCACATTTTTTCCTGCACCAAAATCAGCTAAAAAACACCAAAATTATTCATAAAAGCAACAAAATTTAAAAAAAAAAACATAACCATGGGCGTCTTTCGGACTTAGCATAAAGACTAAGCGTCGAAGCGCTCGAATCACATATCACTCAGTAATTAGTCATGTTTAACTGTTATCTTCGTATGGCTCAGGGAGATAACACATGCCTAGTAATCTTGAGATTGGCGGTTCGAATCCCCCCAATCCAAGATTTTATTTACCAAGAGCGGCCGGCTTGGTAAATAATATGGTGTGTAAAAAAAACTGAGCGGCGTTGTGTGTGTGTGTGTGTGTCCTGGCGCCAGGAATAGGAATAGGCAAACCTCCGGTTCTTCAACAAATCTTCGGTTCTTGAGACAAACCTTCGGTTCTTCGACAAGAGCTATACAATTCTCTCTGTCACATCTAGGAAACTAGATATGAATTAGAAAAGATTGTATACCTCAGGGGCCCCTATAAGAGTGTTAAACTCTGAATCAAGCAATGAATTAAAGTTAACTGGAACTAAAAAGAAAAAAATCACCTGACGGTATGTACTCAAAATAAAAAAAAAACCAGCGCTGACGAGCACATACTGTCCGGTGATTTTCCTCACAGAAGTTTTTGAATCC
>NW_021848602.1:150685-151484 GCF_003651465.1 Formica exsecta
CAACATGTCGCGAAAAATCAAATAAAAATCTTAAATAGTACAATAGTACACCTAGATCAGTGCATGCCACGATCTGCACATTTCGGCCGATTTCCGAGAGTCAACGCCTATCGCGCCCCCCTTGCGTCTTGAGATCCTCATCTAGCAACCGTAACCAAGCGCGCGGCGCTCTGCCTCAGGTACGGTGCATCTGTACCGTGATGCTGTTCCGTACCATCTTACTGCCAAATATCAATGTTTTAAACGCGATCTTTTTAGAATTTTTTCAAATAATTAATTCAAGAACAAAGTTTCAATACTCGATTATTAATTACATTTACGATATAATGTGTTTTCATGTTAAAAACTGGAGATTTGCATTCAAGAACTGGAAGTTTGTTAAGTGGTTTTAACATTTTATGAGTACAGTCTGTATTTAACATCTTATGTGTACAGTCTGTATTTAACGGTTTTGTATTTGACGACGATGGTGAAGCATTCGACAATTCTGAATCAGTATTTAACAGTTGTCCTTTGTCGAAGAACCGAAGGTTTGTCTCAAGAACCGAAGGTTTGTCTGATACATTACGTAAATTTCTTCCCATTTATAATAATAATATTATTTTTTTGAAAGAAATATTTATCATTTTTTGTTTTATCAATTCCCAAAAATCCATGTGGTTCTGACCAAGCTTTTTTACAGTACTTACAAAAATCTTAAAACTCTTCTTCAGAAGCCAATTCTTCATGTATTTTTCTGAGATTATCTCCAAACTCATTAAAAGTAAACCACAGATTTGAATTTTTTCAATTTTTTCTA
>NW_021848602.1:152358-153161 GCF_003651465.1 Formica exsecta
AAGCATTCGACAATTCTGAATCAGTATTTAACAGTTGTCCTTTGTCGAAGAACCGAAGGTTTGTCTCAAGAACCGAAGGTTTGTCTGATACATTACGTAAATTTCTTCCCATTTATAATAATAATATTAATTCATTATTTTTTTGAAAGAAATATTTATCATTTTTTGTTTTATCAATTCCCAAAAATCCATGTGGTTCTGACCAAGCTTTTTTACAGAACTTACAAAACTCTTTATAAGTTAATTCAGAAGCCAATTCTTTATGTATTTTTCTGAGATTATCTCCAAACTCATTAAAAATAAACCACAGATTTGAATTTTTTCTAATTATAGGGTTTATTTTAGTGTATTTATGATATAATCCGAGAATACTAATATTTTTATGTCTTCCTTCACAATAATATCTTATTATTTTACTTTGATCTTTCAACATTCCATCATCAAAAATTACTAAACTATTTGATGCACATACTTTTACCGGTAAAATTTTTTCCCAATTATCCTCAAATAAATAATCAATATCATATTTATCTTTTTCCAACTCTTTCTCTAATCCTACATAAGTAGGTTGGTCTATAGATGGACTATAAACATATAATTGCCTATATGGTAGCCATTTGTTTGCGACAAAGTTAGTAGATAAAAATGTTTTTCCACTACCCGATTCTCCTAAAATTATACCACGTACTACATCTGGAAAGAATCCGCCACCCCTTTTATATTTATCTATAAAATTAAAATGTTTCATTTTTAGATGATGTTTGGACATTTATTAATAATAAATGGAAGAGTATTTTAAAAAA
>NW_021848602.1:154428-167161 GCF_003651465.1 Formica exsecta
ACCAGGCTACGGGCTTCCCGTAGTTAGGCCGGGCTTCCCGGTTGCCGGGACGGCGCATCCTGATACCCCGCGTTACACCAGGCTACGGGCTTCCCGTAGTTAGGCCGGGCTTCCCGGTTGCCGGGACGGCGCATCCTGATACCCCGCGTTACACCAGGCTACGGGCTTCCCGTAGTTAGGCCGGGCTTCCCGGTTGCCGGGACGGCGCATCCTGATACCCCGCGTTACACCAGGCTACGGGCTTCCCGTAGTTAGGCCGGGCTTCCCGGTTGCCGGGACGGCGCATCCTGATACCCCGCGTTACACCAGGCTACGGGCTTCCCGTAGTTAGGCCGGGCTTCCCGGTTGCCGGGACGGCGCATCCTGATACCCCGCGTTACACCAGGCTACGGGCTTCCCGTAGTTAGGCCGGGCTTCCCGGTTGCCGGGACGGCGCATCCTGATACCCCGCGTTACACCAGGCTACGGGCTTCCCGTAGTTAGGCCGGGCTTCCCGGTTGCCGGGACGGCGCATCCTGATACCCCGCGTTACACCAGGCTACGGGCTTCCCGTAGTTAGGCCGGGCTTCCCGGTTGCCGGGACGGCGCATCCTGATACCCCGCGTTACACCAGGCTACGGGCTTCCCGTAGTTAGGCCGGGCTTCCCGGTTGCCGGGACGGCGCATCCTGATACCCCGCGTTACACCAGGCTACGGGCTTCCCGTAGTTAGGCCGGGTTTCCCGGTTGCTGGGACGGCGCCTCCTATTAGTTGATAAGTCCGCACCGCGTTATACCGTAAGACCGTTTTGTATAGACCGCGACCGTTTATACCATACGACCACTTTGGTCTCCGTGTATCGTTCCGAATAAAGACCGCGACCTGTTAGATGGTAACATCGCTTTGTACATATACCGCGAGCTGCTATATTGTAATACCGTTGTACATATACCGTATCCAGTAAGACCGCTCCGGTCTCCGCGCCCTGATTCTAGTACCGTCTTGTATATACCTCGACCTGATTATATCGTAAGCCTGCACTGTATATACCGCGCATTCTAACTGTAGAGTTAATTAGACATTAGACTAAGTACGAAGGATGCGTCTGAAAGACACCTGAAGATGCGATTCAAAGTTGGTGATTATGTAAGGATTAATAAATTAAAGCATATGTTTGAAAAGGGGTATACACCTAATTGGTCAACTGAAATATTTGTAATAGATAAAGTTTTTAGAAACATACCTCCATATTATCATATTAAAGATATGAAAGGTGAAGAGATTAAAGGAACCTTTTATGAACAAGAACTACAAAAAACTAAAATTCCAACATCTATTTAGTTGAAAAAATATTAAAAAGAAAAGGAAATAAAGTTTATGTTAAATAGCTAGGCCTTGATAATACACATAACGAATTATCTTATGAAAAATAAAAGTTCACAATTCTGGTAGACGATTATCATTCCTCAGGATTGACTGCACCAATCTTATTCAAACTGGTCGCAATCGAAAATTGGTCTTGATTCAGAGTTTAACACTCTTGGAATTTAGGATTTCTGTCAATATTTGGAAAGTTTTTTTCCCCAATATTTTGTTAGTTTTTTTCAATATTTTAGAAGTTCTTCTTTTTGTTGCTCTCTCTCTCTCTCTCTCCCCTCTCTTTCTCCTCCCCCTCTCTCTCCATCTTCCTCCCTCCCTCCCTCCCCTCTGTCTCCCCCTCTCTCCCTCTCTCTCTCTTTCTCTTATTTATTATAAATTTTTAAAATTATAATTTTATAAAAGAGTAATACAACAATCGAAAGCTTCCATCCACATTGTATAAGAAAAGCGCCGTTACATTTTTTATTAACGACTTGGTTCTTGAGGAATTTTAATTGAAAGTTTATTAGATGTAAAACTCCGGATAAGCATTCTTTTCACCTTTTGCTCTTCCTTTGCATCAGAGATTTTTGAGCAATAACTTCTTAAGGAAGCATTTTTCGACCCATGTTTATAGGAAATTTTTTGTTCAGAATTAAATTTTCTATAAGATCTCAAAGTCTGGCTGGAATGTTCGGGGCCACCCTGTATATAGATAGAGCTTTGTGTCATCTTTGCCTTAGAATCGCGTCTGCCAAGATAAATAGCCAAGAATTTGCATTAAAATTTTAAGAAATTTAAGAATTAACAAGTGCGAGAAATTAAATGTATTGTATTTTTATTAAACACGGTATCTTCTACATAAAATAAAAGAGGTTGTATTCTCGTCAGCAATAGATTATTTTCTCGGTCGTCGGGAAGAATGCGCGATTGCACATGCGCGAGGGAGGAAAGTATCTTATTATCTTGGCAGACAGTAAGATAGATAAAGCTCTATCTATATATAATATATCTATGACTTTAAAACAATTTTCAGCCATATTTATATGGGCCATTAAGACCTTCACACACAAAATTCCGTAAGGACATAAGATGTAAACGTAAGAAAATTGACCAATCCCAATCGAATATTGGGCTTTCCGTAAAAGTGGAGGGGTTACGGAGAGTCAAATACTCGATTGGGATTGGTCGATTTTCTTACGCTTACGTCTTACCACGGACTTATATATAAAGACAGAGCACATAAAGCTTATAGCTGACTACGTAATGACACCGCCCACTACGTGGCGCTAGTAAGATACCTTGGCCGGCTTACTTCAACTCACCCTAATAAATATAATAAAATATAATAAAATATTTCACTCTTAAATACAGATAAATGAAACGCGGATCCTGAATTCTGAAGTTGAAGCGGACCAGGTATCCTACTAGCGCCACCAGTGGCCGGCGACATTATTTTGCCATCATTCAGTATAGGAGAGTGTCTTACGTCCTTACGGAATTTTGTGTGTGATGGCCTTTAGTGCTGCTATCTAATTAATAACAGCAATGTTATTTGAACACATTCAGTGCAATATTGAGTCTGGTCTTCATAGCTGAACGGGCTCCACTAGTTCAGAACTTATCTTTCTCCTTCCAACGTGGAGAGAAAAAAATAAACTCTGAACTAATGCAGCCAGTTCAGCTATAAAAAATAGACCCATTAATTGATACATTACTTAACCTGTT
Source organism: Formica exsecta (assembly GCF_003651465.1). Classification (NCBI taxonomy): domain Eukaryota; kingdom Metazoa; phylum Arthropoda; class Insecta; order Hymenoptera; family Formicidae; genus Formica; species Formica exsecta. The sequence goes on from NW_021848602.1 coordinate 157,495, forward strand.
TGAATGAAAATGAAATCAGAGGTTTTTTTGGACAATCGGGCAGCTTACGGCCTTATATCGTTATCTGTAGATTTTATATAGAGATTGCGAGTTTAAGTTAAATTAAGATTTGTTAGAAGGCAGGGAGAGTTAATTTTATTATTAGCTAAATAATAGGAAAGTGGGGCAAAGATAAGATGTCCCCCGTCGGAAGGGGGACGAATATATATCCGTACTCTGTAGATGCGGAGAATAGATTAAGTAGATATCATGGAAAAGGATATCATGGTAGATGTGAATACAGAAAATAAAACACTAAAAGTAACTAAAGTCAGTCAAGTGATAAGACAAAAAGATAAGACAACTAAAGAAAATATAACAGACAAGAAGAGAAAAGTAATAGGAACTGAGGAAGAATTAGATAAAATTACAATGAAATTTATGGAAGCTGTACACGAAAATGGTCGGGAACAGATTAAATCAAACAAGAAAAAATAGGGAAAGTCTTGGCTAATAAGACGACTGAGGCAAATAAAGAAGAAAAGGGGACCAATTATAAGAGGAAGAAAGATAACAGTGAGATTGAGAGACAATCAGAAGATAAAATGGAAGTAGAAGATGTTGCAATTACAGAACAAGATCTGATAAATACAAATAATTAACAAATTATGAGTGAAAGACAAAGTGATAAGAAAGATAAGTATAGAAAGGAGAGTTACGTTTTAATAGATAGTAAATTAATTAGAGAAGTGTCACCGGCTCGCGATGAACAAGGTAGGATTATATATAAAAAGAAAGATAATTTAACAAGATATAATAACGAAAGGTCAGTGTAGCGTAATGATCAAAATGGATAAAAAGATAAATACTAACAATCGAGGAAAGAATCAGATAAAGATTTTAATGTATTTGACGAAATTCGGTATGACACCCTGTGATATAGATGTTATAGCCCAAAACGGCTATAACCAAATTAGTATAATTATTAATTATTAAATATTATTTAACGTCTTCCGACTATAACTCGAAGCCGAGGAAGACGTATAAAGTTACGAGCGCAATCGCTGACAAAGCAAGCCACGCGCGGAGGCCATGCGATCGCGAGACTTGAAAAACGACGCGACGGAAATGCAAGCAAAGAATATACGTAGCTTGCATCCGGGTTTTTTCCACCCGAAATCGAGCGACACGACCACCTATGGTCCTGTCGCTAAGCTATTCCCTCCGAAAACTAATCAAACAGGAGGTGATAAAACTACCCACCTCGAACGAGCGCCAGGCAGTCCCAATCATAAAATCACACGAAACAGTTATAATCATACAATTATATAGTACGAATAGATTAACAATAGCAATCACGAGACAGACTAACGTAAACGGTTTAATAATAAAGAACGTCCCAGCTGATCTCGCGACGGCAGCCGCGATATCAGGCACAACATACGTATGATAAGTTTTAATATAGCAATTTGTTACATTTTATAATTATAATAAAGTTAATAATTGCTTAGATACACTAGATAAGAGAAACTTGGAAGAAAAAGATAGATTTGCAGCATATATTGAGGAAAGGATTAAAAATAAAGGAATCATTACAGATTGGGAATTTTCAGTGGATAAATTGATTGAGGCTATAACAAATAAATCAGGAATTTTGAGAATAGATAGGATGGGAAGAAAAAGATGGGATGATATAAACAATAAACTAGTAGAAGAATACACGGATAAATTGATTATTACAATTGAGGGGAACCAAAAAAGAAAATAGGAATTTATAATGATTTGATATTTTTAAAAATAAGACCATATGTGGAACCTGTTAAACAATGTTACAATTGTTTCAGATTTGGCCACTTGAAAGCTTTTTGCAGGAGCAATAAAAGATATATCATCTGTGCAGATTATGAACACGGAGAGTGTGATAAAGAAGTAAGATGTAGAAACTGCAATGGAAATCATAAATCAAATTTTACGAAGTGCCCACTCATGGAATACAATAAAAATATCAAAGTTATTATGGCTTATAATAACTGTTCATATAAATCAGTGAGGATAATGGAAGATAAAGAAAATACCGGGTCACATGAATACGACAGATATACTCATCCATAAGTATGGCCCAGTTTATCGACAAGACCAACTACACCAAATATTCCACTACAAATAGAACATAAAGTGTTAGACAAATCAACGAGTATAATTAAAAAGACATATCAAAGAAAGAATACGAAAGACAGATTTAGAAAGGAAATAAGAACAGAGGCACCAAAAAGACAAGAAATAGAAAAAGAGATGTCAAGAAAAATAGGTTGGAGGAGAAAAACAGATACAATGGTAGATAAAAATTATTTTCCAAGAATAAATAACATGGAAGAAAAAATAGCAAAAGGAAGAGGAATGATGTTTGGTTATAATGAGCCAAAAGTTAGCTCTTTAAGAGGTGGAAATCACAGCCCCCTTACTTCGACAAAATATTGAAGATCCAACTCTTGATTTAAGATTACAATTAGTTACGGAATTAATAGATTTAATGAAAAATAATTGGCAGTTTAGAGAGTTATTAACACAACTCTTGGAAGAGAAAAACAGAAATAGAGAATGTTCAAAACAAAAAATAGATAAAGAGTATGATCCTGTAGAAGAGAGAAGGGAAAAAATAGAAGCAATGAGAAGAAAATACTATAAAGATGGAAGGAGGAGAACAACAGCTATAACGGAAGATATAAAGAGAAAATGGAATAAAGGCATGCCACAACAAGATAGAAGATGAGACTAAAAGAAGACAGTGATTTGAAAAAAGATAATAGTAAAAAAATAGACTTAAAAATAAAGGTATTAATTTGGAACGTAAGAGGCATAAAAGGTAAGAAAGCAGAATTAGTAAAAAGGATGGAAAATATCGATCTTGCGTTACTCACTGAAACTAAGGCACAACACGAAAATTCTGTCAAAATTTCAGGTTTTAACGCTCTTTGTAAATCAAGTCAAGGTATGAGTGGAGGACTTGCAATATTGATTAGAAAAAATTTTACTGTGGAGGTAATAAAAGATATTAATATAAGAGCAGATAACATTGAACACTTATGAATAAAAATTACTAATAGCAATCCAATGATTAACTTGGTAGTAATTTACAGAAAACTATATGGTCAAGAGAACAGAAGAGTATGGAGAGAAATATTTGAATTTAATTACAGAAATTGCGCTACTGTAATAGCTGCAGTTTTAATGCTCATAACACGGGATGGAACTGTCATCAAATTGATATTAACGGAAAAAATTTAATGGATGCAGTTGAGGATCATGGATTTATTTGTTTAAATACGGATACACTTTCAAGAATGAGAGACATCAATCAGCGATCCTCCAATATAGATTTAATACTGTGTTCTCAAGAAGTTTCAGCAATGGTAGAATACCAACAAATAAAAGACTTATAGGGATCTGATCACTTTCCATTATTGTTAGAAATGAACTCTACAGGAATAACATATCACAAGAAGAATAACAGAATAGCCATCAAAAGAACAGATTGGGGAGAATTCAACAGTTAGTTGAGTAAGGAAGCACAGAAAGTTAAGGAAGAGATAGAAAATTGTAATGATTTGGAAGAAAAGTACGAAAGGTTTCTAAAATACATAAAAGCAGCAATATTTAAGGCTACAAAAAAAGAAAAGAATATGTCATTATTATCATAAAAGAATTAAATAGAATAGATGAAAAAGAGGACAAAATGACAAAACTAAATAATATATTTACAAATAATAAAAAAAGAAAGAGACCAGCAAAATCATGGTGAGATAAAGAATGTAAAAAGATAGTGGAAAATAGAAAGAAATGGCTAAATCTGTTTAAGAGAATTAAAGATATACATTCTTTCATAGAATTTAAGAAAGCAAGAGCCATTGCCAAGAAAATAATTAACAAGAAGAAAAAAGAAAATTTCATTAACTACTGCAATAATACTAATAAATTTTCAAATTTAAACACGTATGGAATACTATGCGTATATTCAAAAACTCAAGAATATCTCTTGAATGGAACAAATGACAATTGAGGGATAGAAGAGAAGTCATAATGGATTGTTAACAGGAAGATTATCATCCGATATGACAGATATGAAGACAGAGAACATCTTGATAGTGATATCCGATTTGAAGAATTAAAAAGAGCTATTAAGATGATTAAAGAAATTCATCTCCAAGTATGGATGGAATAGATTATGAGATAATTTGGAAAAAAAGTTTAATTAAAAAAACTTGACGTTGCTAAACTAAACAATATGCTAAAATTAATGTATTCTTTAATACATTCACATTGCAGTTCTTGTGATATAACTAAATTAAATTTAATTCCAAATTAAATTTAGATTTAAATTAAATTAAATGTTTGTTGATTTTAAAATATACTTTAAAATTTAGCAGCGCCAAGCTTTTTTAATTTATATTTTTTATATTTTTTTATTTGTATTGAACTTATTTTGAAAATCAACTTTTTAATAAAAATAAAATGTGTTTTAATTCTATGGAGAGAATCTGTCTGTAACATTTCTATAAATACGAGATTGATTTTATGAAAAATACTATTTCAAATTGCAAATCCTCACAAACTGAGTTGCTTCTAAGTACTTGGCTAGTTAACTATTGATTTCATATCTAGCTTTTATTTTTTAATTTTTAAGGGTTTTTTATTTTGTATGAAACAATTTTTTATAAGTTATTTTTTAGATATGTACTTGACGTATTTTTTTTTACCTTTGTGAGGTTCTTTTTAGTGGTTAATGCAATATTCAAGGGAATGGAAGTTAACACAGCTTTGATGTTATATAAGAGTTTAGTCAGAGCGGTGGCTGATTATGGGATCGTTCTGGTATCCAATAGAGAATAATTTAAGACTCAAGGTAAAAAGAGCATAATGTAAAGGAATAAGGACTGCATTAGGTTACAGGAATAGCACGCCAAATAATGCAATTATAGCAGAAGCAAAGTATTGGTTGCTAAAAGTATTAGCAGGAATNNNNGGAATGTTAGCCCGGAATTTACTTAGCAAGACTATAGTATACGGTCAGGAAGAAATGAAGACAGCATTAAATAAATTAGTGACGCACGATATATATATAAGATTTACAAAACCGCATGTTAAAGAAATTATAATTTATGCTTGGAAAACAGTGAAAAGTTTTAAAAATCTTGAAGCAACGAGAAAATTTGAAATTTTTAACACAAAATTCTGGTCTTTAAGAGAAGAAGTGAATGTGGATTTCAGCGTAGGAGGTAAAAGAAAAAGAGGTGAAATAGGAGATCATCAACTAATAGAAGAGGTCAAAAAAACGTTCAACATAAAAGAAGAGGTAACAATTTTTTACACTGATGGTTCTCAAGCTGAAAAATTAATAGCCACAGGGTCTAGTGTTATTGTTGAAAACCAAGAAATAGCTTACTATAACAGTTTACCGAAAGAATGTTCTTCATATACCGCAGAAGCATTTGCAATTAAAGCAGTCATGGATATAGTTAAACAACAATTAATTAACTGTAGAGAAAACATAATTATATTTTCAGATTGTAAATCGGTAATAAGCGCCATAAGCAATAGTATTGTTAACATTTATGAAAATAGGTATATCACAGAAATCAAGAGTAAAGTACATGATATTTGGACATAGCAAAATAAAAAGATCAATTTTTTATAGATCCCTGCTCATGTAGGTATCCTAGGGAATGAAGAAGCGGATAAATTAACTAAAGAAGGTTCGATGGAACCATATTGTAAAGATATAATAGTTCCAGTCAAAGATTTAAAAATGTATTTTAAACAGAAAATGTGTATAGAACTCAAGAAACATTAATTCAAGAATCTAGAAGTAAAGGAATCATTTTGTAACGGGGTCGCTTTCGCGAGGTCGGATAGTTCGGTCGGGATCAGGGCTCGTGAAAGAGTGAGATACACGGTAGACATCGGATGGAATTGAGTCTATTTATTTTGCCTCCTTCGGCAATGGTCAACGTACAAATAGTTTAAATCCCGCGAAGCGGGCGCGCGGCTGATGATGAGGCGCGTTATAATTAATGCGCGTTCGTTAGTCGGCGCGTGAGATTCGATGTATCGAAATTGTGCGTGTCGGCGCACGGCGAGGCCGTTGTTTGTTGTGACGAGCGCGCTAGACGCGTAAGAAACGGGGCGTCGGCTGGTCGGCGTGTGTACGGCAAGGCCGTGTTTATTTTGACGGCGCGAAGATAATATAGTAGTCAAAATACGGCGCGACAGGTATTTCGGCGCGGCGAATAATTTAGTCGGGCGGCAGGGCCGCGTGTTAAGAATGCGTCGATGTGAGATGCGTTTCGAGTCGCGTATTCCCAGCTGATCGGGGATGCGGTCGGAAATCGAGTAATCTCGATCGGGCGGAGAACTTCCCGTCCCTATTCCGCACTTAAACTTCCGGACTTAATGAGAGCCGGAGTCGAGAAAACTCGACGAGGTAGCGAACTCGCAAATCCACGATCCGTCTGGCTGGAGCAGTCAGATGTTAGACCGTGATCTAGGAGAGCGGCGAACATTCCGCTCTCGTCGAGTTGGTCGGAAGTTGGCGAGGATTCGCAGGCGGCGAGGAAACCGAGAATGCTCGGCGGAGGCTGCGAACTCGTCAACCTCACGTTCCGTCGTGTTCTGAAAATTTCTAAGGATCGGGTCTAGTGGAGTATCTCGGAGCGTACTGCTCGAGAAGCATCAGGTACCGGTCTGGTGCCGAGATGGATTTCGGCGGCCTTTTTATACCGAGCACTCAACGGTAACCGCGTCGTTTATTCTGGTGGGGGTAACGACGCGTTGTTTTCGGATTCGGTAATTAGCGGGTAACGCGCCGCTACCTTGCGGCGGGAAAACGACTCGGCAGTTTGAGCGCTCGGTATTTTTCGGAGGCGCTCGGCGGTTCTCGGAATCCGGGCCGTAACGGCAGCCGTATAACGGCTGTACGGTATCTCCGATATTTTGTGTTCGGTATTCGCAAGTATTAAAAAGGGCGCTAAGCGCCTCTGCCCCTGCCCGGCCGATGTTTGCCGAGCGGCAGACTTCCGGCTGGTCAACTGCCGAGTAACGATGGGGGATGCATCGTTACAATTTATTTTGAGACCTTCTACAATAGGGAAGACAAGAAACAATGGTTTAGAAATTTTAATGAAGAAAGATACTATATCACCTTTATTAACAGATTAAGAGCTAATCACTATAATTTGAATGAATCTTTATGTAGGAAAAATTATATAGATAGCGCTAGGTGTGACTGTGGATACGAGTTAGAGGACATTGATCATGTAATATGGCAGTATAGGAAATATGATGACTAGAAAGAATAAAATTTAACGAAGAACTAAGAAAAAAAGGGATAGTAGACGAAAGCAGTGTTTTTACATAGATTAAAAGAGAAAAGTGGGACGTAGTTAAGACTGTATATAACTTTATCAGGAAAATAGGAAAAATAATATAAAAACAGAGACAAAAGTTTTTGTGTCACATAACCTGGAAAGGCAGGTTGAAGGCACGTTAAAAATCATCATCCGATGACGCTGTTAAAAAAAAAGTGAGATCAGATGAGATACGTGAGTGAAATACACAATACCTATGAAAATGGTGTATTGCATAGCTAAAGATCGTAACAACAGGTCATCGCGAAAATCTAAATAACAGGAGTTGGAAAAAACCCGAAACATATTTCATGTGTAAGTACATACATTTTAATATGTCGAGTACCATGATTTCCACACAATGTGTTTTTAATGTAAATGATGTGAATAAATGCTACCAAATTTTGAGTTCTTACAAGTACAAGATGTATTTTATTAGATTTCCAAAAAATAGCATGAAAAGAAGAACGTGATATGAAGCTGTGAATATATCAGAAGCTTCTGTGATGATGCATCCTTCCATCCCCCATCGTCACGATGCCCGGTAGTTGACCAGCCGAAAGTCTGTCGCCCAGCGATCACCGGCCGGGCAAGGGCAGAGGCGCTTAGTGCCCTTTGTAATCGTTAGCAATTTAATGACCGTTACACGATCGCCGTTACGGCCTTAGAACGAAATATATAAATGGAAGAGGAATAATAGACTGAAATATGTCCGGAGGAAGTGAGAAAAAAAATTGTAGTTGCCTCTCTCTTGTGAGTAGCTGCTCGAAAATGCAGATGCGCGCCATTTGCTACACATACAAGCATCGTGTCTGCAAATATACATACTTTTGTGTACACACACATGTGACTAATGTAACCTTATTTTTCATTGGAAATTATACCGGTCAAGCAAACGTAAGCCGCGCATGCGCACTTTTGAGCAGTTATTCATAAGAGAGAGGCAACTATGATTTTCTTTCTCAATTCCTCCGGACATGTTTTTCTTTCAAGAACAATAGGCATTTCTCTTCATTCTCCAATTCTGCATTTATATATGTTCTAAGGTTACAGCCCGCGTCGAAACCGAGCGGCGCCGAGCTCTCCCGAACAGCGCCGAGCGTCCGAAATGCCGCGTAGTTTCCCCTACCGTCGAGAATACCGTTAATTAGGCGGTATAAAAAGATCGCCGAATTAACTCTCGATACCAGACCTGAATCCACTCGAACCGTACGCACGAGATCTTCCAGAAACGGATCCTCTAAATCGCAAGATGAAAGGAAAAGAGAGGTTGACGAGTTCGCAGCCTCCGCTGAGCATTCTCGATATCCACTCCGACTGCGAAATCCTTCTCGTCCGACCGAATCGAACGAAAACGGAGTGTTCGCCGCTTTCCTTGAGAGTATTCGAGCACATGGTCTACCATCCGACCGCTCCGGCCAGCCGGATCGTGAACAGTGAGCTTGCATCCCCGCCGAGTCTTCTCGGCTCCACCGGCCATCCTCTAGATCCGCACACGGAATAGGAACGGGGAGTTCCGTTCCGGTCGGGATTACCCGATTTCCGGACGCAGTCCTATAACATCTGGGAATACGCGTCACGTCACTATCCACCGACGCCTCTACACGCTGCTTTATAATTACGGCATCGACTTTCGGTTACGTAGTGGTAGAGAGTACACGTACGGTTAGCTAATAGAACATTAAGGTAGAAAATTGGTCGATTAGTGTAGAGAGGAGATAAGATAGAAGAACGAGGAGAGAGGTGAAGGGACAGAGAAGACACAGGAAAGAAGGGAGTTTTGAAAATTAAGCAGTGTAGCAGGAAAAGGAAAAGAAAGGTAACAACAAAGAAGTGAGGTTAGCGAACGGAAAAGAAGAACAAAGAAGAAAAGAGAAAGATATCAGATACCAGTAGTTGAGAAGAACAGATAGGTGGTGCCAATGGTGGGAAAGACGGGTAAAAGCAAGGCACAGACGGAAGGTAAGACACTGGATAAGTAGGTAGGAGAAGCAGAGGAGCACGCGGGAAATTTGGAAAAAGTAATAGAAAAGATGTACGCAAAGATGCAAGAATTTATAACGGAGCAAATGGAAAAAATTAGAAAAGAATTAGCGGAGGATAGAAGGGTAAGGGAAGAGGAGAGGGAAAGTAGGTAGGAGGAGCACGCGGGAAATTTGGAAAAAGTAATAGAAAAGATGTACGCAAAGATGCAAGAATTTATAACGGAGCAAATGGAAAAATGGAAAAAATAATTAGCGGAGGATAGAAGGGTAAGGGAAGAGGAGAGGGAAAGAGAGAAGAAAATG
>NW_021848602.1:182083-223975 GCF_003651465.1 Formica exsecta
AATGTTAGCCCGGAATTTACTTAGCAAGACTATAGTATACGGTCAGGAAGAAATGAAGACAGCATTAAATAAATTAGTGACGCACGATATATATATAAGATTTACAAAACCGCATGTTAAAGAAATTATAATTTATGCTTGGAAAACAGTGAAAAGTTTTAAAAATCTTGAAGCAACGAGAAAATTTGAAATTTTTAACACAAAATTCTGGTCTTTAAGAGAAGAAGTGAATGTGGATTTCAGCGTAGGAGGTAAAAGAAAAAGAGGTGAAATAGGAGATCATCAACTAATAGAAGAGGTCAAAAAAACGTTCAACATAAAAGAAGAGGTAACAATTTTTTACACTGATGGTTCTCAAGCTGAAAAATTAATAGCCACAGGGTCTAGTGTTATTGTTGAAAACCAAGAAATAGCTTACTATAACAGTTTACCGAAAGAATGTTCTTCATATACCGCAGAAGCATTTGCAATTAAAGCAGTCATGGATATAGTTAAACAACAATTAATTAACTGTAGAGAAAACATAATTATATTTTCAGATTGTAAATCGGTAATAAGCGCCATAAGCAATAGTATTGTTAACATTTATGAAAATAGGTATATCACAGAAATCAAGAGTAAAGTACATGATATTTGGACATAGCAAAATAAAAAGATCAATTTTTTATAGATCCCTGCTCATGTAGGTATCCTAGGGAATGAAGAAGCGGATAAATTAACTAAAGAAGGTTCGATGGAACCATATTGTAAAGATATAATAGTTCCAGTCAAAGATTTAAAAATGTATTTTAAACAGAAAATGTGTATAGAACTCAAGAAACATTAATTCAAGAATCTAGAAGTAAAGGAATCATTTTGTAACGGGGTCGCTTTCGCGAGGTCGGATAGTTCGGTCGGGATCAGGGCTCGTGAAAGAGTGAGATACACGGTAGACATCGGATGGAATTGAGTCTATTTATTTTGCCTCCTTCGGCAATGGTCAACGTACAAATAGTTTAAATCCCGCGAAGCGGGCGCGCGGCGGATGATGAGGCGCGTTATAATTAATGCGCGTTCGTTAGTCGGCGCGTGAGATTCGATGTATCGAAATTGTGCGTGTCGGCGCACGGCGAGGCCGTTGTTTGTTGTGACGAGCGCGCTAGACGCGTAAGAAACGGGGCGTCGGCTGGTCGGCGTGTGTACGGCAAGGCCGTGTTTATTTTGACGGCGCGAAGATAATATAGTAGTCAAAATACGGCGCGACAGGTATTTCGGCGCGGCGAATAATTTAGTCGGGCGGCAGGGCCGCGTGTTAAGAATGCGTCGATGTGAGATGCGTTTCGAGTCGCGTATTCCCAGCTGATCGGGGATGCGGTCGGAAATCGAGTAATCTCGATCGGGCGGAGAACTTCCCGTCCCTATTCCGCACTTAAACTTCCGGACTTAATGAGAGCCGGAGTCGAGAAAACTCGACGAGGTAGCGAACTCGCAAATCCACGATCCGTCTGGCTGGAGCAGTCAGATGTTAGACCGTGATCTAGGAGAGCGGCGAACATTCCGCTCTCGTCGAGTTGGTCGGAAGTTGGCGAGGATTCGCAGGCGGCGCGGAAGCCGAGAATGCTCGGCGGAGGCTGCGAACTCGTCAACCTCACGTTCCGTCGTGTTCTGAAAATTTCTAAGGATCGGGTCTAGTGGAGTATCTCGGAGCGTACTGCTCGAGAAGCATCAGGTACCGGTCTGGTGCCGAGATGGATTTCGGCGGCCTTTTTATACCGAGCACTCAACGGTAACCGCGTCGTTTATTCTGGTGGGGGTAACGACGCGTTGTTTTCGGATTCGGTAATTAGCGGGTAACGCGCCGCTACCTTGCGGCGGGAAAACGACTCGGCAGTTTGAGCGCTCGGTATTTTTCGGAGGCGCTCGGCGGTTCTCGGAATCCGGGCCGTAACGGCAGCCGTATAACGGCTGTACGGTATCTCCGATATTTTGTGTTCGGTATTCGCAAGTATTAAAAAGGGCGCTAAGCGCCTCTGCCCCTGCCCGGCCGATGTTTGCCGAGCGGCAGACTTCCGGCTGGTCAACTGCCGAGTAACGATGGGGGATGCATCGTTACAATTTATTTTGAGACCTTCTACAATAGGGAAGACAAGAAACAATGGTTTAGAAATTTTAATGAAGAAAGATACTATATCACCTTTATTAACAGATTAAGAGCTAATCACTATAATTTGAATGAATCTTTATGTAGGAAAAATTATATAGATAGCGCTAGGTGTGACTGTGGATACGAGTTAGAGGACATTGATCATGTAATATGGCAGTATAGGAAATATGATGACTAGAAAGAATAAAATTTAACGAAGAACTAAGAAAAAAAGGGATAGTAGACGAAAGCAGTGTTTTTACATAGATTAAAAGAGAAAAGTGGGACGTAGTTAAGACTGTATATAACTTTATCAGGAAAATAGGAAAAATAATATAAAAACAGAGACAAAAGTTTTTGTGTCACATAACCTGGAAAGGCAGGTTGAAGGCACGTTAAAAATCATCATCCGATGACGCTGTTAAAAAAAAAGTGAGATCAGATGAGATACGTGAGTGAAATACACAATACCTATGAAAATGGTGTATTGCATAGCTAAAGATCGTAACAACAGGTCATCGCGAAAATCTAAATAACAGGAGTTGGAAAAAACCCGAAACATATTTCATGTGTAAGTACATACATTTTAATATGTCGAGTACCATGATTTCCACACAATGTGTTTTTAATGTAAATGATGTGAATAAATGCTACCAAATTTTGAGTTCTTACAAGTACAAGATGTATTTTATTAGATTTCCAAAAAATAGCATGAAAAGAAGAACGTGATATGAAGCTGTGAATATATCAGAAGCTTCTGTGATGATGCATCCTTCCATCCCCCATCGTCACGATGCCCGGTAGTTGACCAGCCGAAAGTCTGTCGCCCAGCGATCACCGGCCGGGCAAGGGCAGAGGCGCTTAGTGCCCTTTGTAATCGTTAGCAATTTAATGACCGTTACACGATCGCCGTTACGGCCTTAGAACGAAATATATAAATGGAAGAGGAATAATAGACTGAAATATGTCCGGAGGAAGTGAGAAAAAAAATTGTAGTTGCCTCTCTCTTGTGAGTAGCTGCTCGAAAATGCAGATGCGCGCCATTTGCTACACATACAAGCATCGTGTCTGCAAATATACATACTTTTGTGTACACACACATGTGACTAATGTAACCTTATTTTTCATTGGAAATTATACCGGTCAAGCAAACGTAAGCCGCGCATGCGCACTTTTGAGCAGTTATTCATAAGAGAGAGGCAACTATGATTTTCTTTCTCAATTCCTCCGGACATGTTTTTCTTTCAAGAACAATAGGCATTTCTCTTCATTCTCCAATTCTGCATTTATATATGTTCTAAGGTTACAGCCCGCGTCGAAACCGAGCGGCGCCGAGCTCTCCCGAACAGCGCCGAGCGTCCGAAATGCCGCGTAGTTTCCCCTACCGTCGAGAATACCGTTAATTAGGCGGTATAAAAAGATCGCCGAATTAACTCTCGATACCAGACCTGAATCCACTCGAACCGTACGCACGAGATCTTCCAGAAACGGATCCTCTAAATCGCAAGATGAAAGGAAAAGAGAGGTTGACGAGTTCGCAGCCTCCGCTGAGCATTCTCGATATCCACTCCGACTGCGAAATCCTTCTCGTCCGACCGAATCGAACGAAAACGGAGTGTTCGCCGCTTTCCTTGAGAGTATTCGAGCACATGGTCTACCATCCGACCGCTCCGGCCAGCCGGATCGTGAACAGTGAGCTTGCATCCCCGCCGAGTCTTCTCGGCTCCACCGGCCATCCTCTAGATCCGCACACGGAATAGGAACGGGGAGTTCCGTTCCGGTCGGGATTACCCGATTTCCGGACGCAGTCCTATAACATCTGGGAATACGCGTCACGTCACTATCCACCGACGCCTCTACACGCTGCTTTATAATTACGGCATCGACTTTCGGTTACGTAGTGGTAGAGAGTACACGTACGGTTAGCTAATAGAACATTAAGGTAGAAAATTGGTCGATTAGTGTAGAGAGGAGATAAGATAGAAGAACGAGGAGAGAGGTGAAGGGACAGAGAAGACACAGGAAAGAAGGGAGTTTTGAAAATTAAGCAGTGTAGCAGGAAAAGGAAAAGAAAGGTAACAACAAAGAAGTGAGGTTAGCGAACGGAAAAGAAGAACAAAGAAGAAAAGAGAAAGATATCAGATACCAGTAGTTGAGAAGAACAGATAGGTGGTGCCAATGGTGGGAAAGACGGGTAAAAGCAAGGCACAGACGGAAGGTAAGACACTGGATAAGTAGGTAGGAGAAGCAGAGGAGCACGCGGGAAATTTGGAAAAAGTAATAGAAAAGATGTACGTAAAAATGCAAGAATTTATAACGGAGCAAATGGAAAAAATTAGGAAATAATTAGCGGAGGATAGAAGGGCAAGGGAAGAGGAGTGGGAAAGAGAGAAGAAAATGTGGAACGAGGATAAAGAAGAATTAAAGTGGAGAATAATGGACTTGGAGAGGATTAATGAGAAGAGAGAAAGGGAGTGCCGTAAAAATAACATAGTAATAAAAGGAGTAAAATGGATAACCGGCAACACGGAAAAAGAGGTGGAAGAATTTGTAAAAGAAAATTTAAAAACAGAAGTGAAACTGAAAAAGGCATATAAGATAAAAATAGAAGAAAACAAGGCGATCGTAATAGTGAATTTGGATAATTGGGAGCAAAAGAGGGAGGTAATGAACAAAAAGAGGAATTTAAGGCCCGGTATGTGGATAGAAGATGATTTGACGAAAGAAGAGAGAGAGATACAGGGAAAGCTAAGGGCATTAGCAAGAGAGGAAAAAGAGAAAGGAAATAAAGTTAAAGTAGGATATATGAAGATATATATTGAGAACAGCATGTACAGATGGAATTAGAAAAAGAAAAAATTAGAAGACTATGGCCCGTATTCTGAGCTCACATCTATCTTTAGATGTGCCTCTAAATGTACCTTAAATGACACGATAAATGTGGCGGTATTCTGTGCGCACATTTAGCGGTACATTTAGAGGCAGATCGCCATTTTTAGCTTAAATGCGCAACTTTATAGTGAAAATCGTATTCTGAACCACATTTATAGCACATTTATGCCATTCTCGATAAATGTACCACTAAATGTACCCGAGGGCACATTTATACGTACATTTATACGTAATGCCGGCGCGTTGTACTTGATGGTACGTAAGTTTGATTAATTCTATCACTGTTATACAATTGATTTCATTAATAAAATTATTACAGATCAAGTTTCTGTAAATAATAGAACTTTTTTACATAACAATATTAATGATATTTGGTCAATTCTGAAATTTCTTCTAAAAGTATAGTTGTGTAAAGTGCAATGAAGGGTGCATTTTGTTTGATACTATTTTCATTTGGAAGAATTAATTAGGACGAAGAATCTTGCACTTTGAAGCAAAACTAGCTTGAAAGAGCACATTCTATTGCAATATCATGGATGTATTTGATGATTATGGTTTAAAATAAATAATAAAATTCAAAAGTTAAAAGAGGCTCGAATGATAAATATCAATAAATATCGATAAATATATCAATTCTCTTCTTATTAATTATGGCTTAGTTTATACCAATATACTTTAATACGTATTATACTGGCCAATCATAGCCATTTCTCTTAAAGAATGGAACGACTGTGATTGGACAGAATTTATTTTACGTATTAAAATATATTATAAACTAGGCCATTGATCATGCGATCGAAATTTGGGAAATAAATATATATACAACATGGTAAATAAATAAATAAATGTACCTCTAAAATCATAAATGTACCTCTAAGTTAGAGGCGCTATATATATCTTTATTTAACTTCAGCTTAACGCCAAGAAGTGGACTTGGTTTACATATTTCCTATATCTCACATACCTTTCTCATTCTCTCATGCATACCTTTATAACTAACTTATATTCCTATTTTTTATAACATTCTCCTTCTCCTTCCAAATTTTCCTTAATAACCTTCCTTTCGCATCATCTAACACATCGTTCCACAATTTTTCCTCTACTTCATTCTCATTCTTACCTATTTCTATAAACCAACTTTTAGTTACATCACAATCTTTAAAATAATGACTTATACAATCTTCGCCTATACCGCAAAATACACAGGCATACGCTTCCTCCCCTAACCAATACTTATTTCTATCCTCCATGTTTCCGCAACTTAACCTTAATAAAGCCCTTACGCTGTCGCCTAAATTTCCTATATCCACATTTCCTTCCTTTAAATACATTGGCCCTTCCAACCTTATTTCCAAATCCTTGTATTTCTTATTATATCTAGCTTCCCTAATTTTATTATCCTCTAATTGTCTCTGCACTTCCCTGTCCCTATTTCTCAACTCCTCACTAATATCAATTCCTTCCTCTCTTAAAATTTCTAATTCTTCAATACTCCACCCATTTCTATTATAATATTTTTCTCTCTCCCTACTATACATATCCCCCCCCCTCTATTTACTTCTTTTTCCATTCAACACTTTTTTACCCATCTACTTTCTTCCATACCGTTAGAAGCGCTATAAATGTGCGATGAGAATACGACTGACTTTAATCGTACATTTATCTGCGCCTCTAAATGTGGCACTTTAGATGTGTCTTTAAATGTGAGCTCAGAATACGGGCCAATGTAGGTAGAAGAGAATGAGACAACGACAGTGGATACGGAAGTAAGGGGCGGGGGGGTCTAAAAATTTGTTTTTGGAATATAGCTGGATTAGTGAACAAGTGTGAGGAAACGTAGGAATTTTTAGACGGATTCGATGTATTAGAATTAACAGAAACCTGGATAGATGAAGAAGGTTGGAAGAAAATTAAAGAAAGAGTATCAAGTAAATTTAGATGGAGTTGTAGGCCGGCAAGAAGAGAGAATAAGAAAGGAAGAACAAAAGAGGGAAATTTAATAGATAAGGTGGTAAATAGAGAAGGAAGGATATTAGTAAACAAAATAAAAGAAAGAGGATGGATGATTCTAAACGGAAGTTATAATAATAAAGAAGGATGGACGTATATTGGTGAACAGGGAGCATCAGTAGTGGATCAGATGTGGTAGCGAATAAAAAGGCTGAAGAAAATATCAAAATGATAGTGGAAGGAGATCGAACGGAATCAGATCATATGCCATTGGAAGTGGAATTGGAAGGACCGGAAACGAATATAATAAGGCAGGAAAGAACAACTAAAATTATTAAAAAAAGTGATTGGGCAGAAGAAGGAAGAGAAAGTTATCATGAAAGATGTGAATGATGGAAAAGCACACAAATAAAGAATAAGAATGTTTGGAAAGAGCTGAAAGAGAAGGTAAAAAGTTCAATTATGAAAACGAAAAGGAAGATGTCGTTATGGAGATTGGGAAAAAGGGAATGGCATAGTAAAGATTGGAAGAAAGAAAAAAAGTATTTAAGGAAAATGTTAAAACGGATGAAGAAGGGTAAGATTAGTCATGATGAATATGTCAGAAAAAGAAAAGATTACAAGATGTGGTGTGGAGAGGAGAGCATGAAAAAGGAGAAGAAGAAAAGATAACTAATATCAGAACGGAAGCGGAGGCATGAAAGTATATAAACAAATATGGCAAGAAAAGAGAAAGGATTAATGAAGGCATAAAATTGGAAAGTTGGAAAAATTATTTCATGGACTTACTGGAAGGAACGAAAAGAAGAGTTGTACTAGAATTAAAAGGAGAGAAAGAAGAAGAGGAAGGGAAGGAAGAAGAGATCCAGGATATAACAAAGGAAGAATTGATAAAACAACTAAAGAAATTGAAAATGGCCAAGGCACCGGGAGACGATGGTATAGAAAATGAGGCGTGAATATATATGCCAAAGGAAATAGGAGAGGTATTTTGGAAGTTATTAAACAATATATGGAGAAATGGAGAATTACCGGAAGACTGGAATAAAGGAATAATTAGTCCGATTTACAAAAAAGGTGATAAAAGTGAGGTAAAAAATTACAAAGGAATAACGTTCATGGATACGGCTTACAAAATTTACGCAGGTATTTTGAACGAGAAATTAATAAGAGCAATTGATAAGAAATTACAGGAAACACAATTTGGATTCAGAGCGGGAAGAGGAACAATGGATGCGGTGTATGTATTGAATTATATAATAAATAAAGAACTAAGGAAGAAAGGAGGAAAGATATTTGTGTTTTTTGCGGATCTAAAGGCGACGTTCGATAAAATGGATAGGAAGAAGTTAAATGAAAGGATGGAGAAAATAGGAGTAGAGGATCACCTAAAAGAAGAATCATGGAAACATATAGGGAGACGACAAATATAGTGAAAGTAGGAGACAGGAAGACAGAAGCTTTTTAGACAGAAAAGGGAGTACGACAGGGGTGTCCGATGAGCCCTTCACTGTTCAATATATATGTGGCGGATCTGGAGGATAAAATGAAGAAAGAACAGACAGGAGGACTAACAATAGAAAAAGAAAAATTTTGGACGATGACGTATGCAAACGACATGGCATTGTTGGTGAAGAGCGAGGAAGAATTAAAAGGAATGCTGAAACGATTTAAGAAATATTTAGAAAAAAGAGAGCTGGTTTTAAGCCCAGAGAAGTCAAAGATAATGGTGTTTGAAAATGGAAGAGGAAGAAAGAAGAAAAGAGAGTGGAAATGGGGAGAGGAAAGCATATAGGAGGTCAAGGAAATAAAGTATTTAGGATACATAATGCAAAAGAACGGGGGAGCGGAAAAACAGGTGATGGAAAGATTCGAGGGCGATGATTGCTATGAAGAAGACTTAGAGTATAGGAGAGAGGCTTTTTAAAAATGACTATAGAAGAAGAGCAAAGATGTTCGACGCTTTAGTAGGCAGTGTGGCGTTATACGGAGCGGAAATATGGGGGTGGAAGAACGAGGCTAGGCTGGATAAGATCAAGAGAAAGTACGTCAAATGGATATTAAGGTTGAATAGGAGAACGCCAAATTACATTTTAGTAGAAGAGATGAAAATGATAGAACTAAGATGGACTTCTGTTTCCGGTAACGTAGAGTGTGACACGCGGTGATAGGAGAGAAGGCGTTTGACGGCGTAAGGAGTGTGAAAGTGAGGAGTGAGTGAGGAGAGAGTGAGATAGAATGAGAGCGGAGGTGCGAGAGAGTGGAGGAAAGAGAAGGGCACAGGGAGTGATAGAGAATAAGGGTCTAAGGAGGAATTATAGAGAAGCGAGGTAGCGTGACGGTTAGGGCAGGGAGTATAGAAATTATAGAGAGGCAGGACGGGAAGAGAGGTAGAGATAACAACACGACAGTAGGGCAGGGAGTATAGAAATTAGAGAAGGGCAAGTTGGGAAACAAGCGAGACGAGAGTGAGAGTAGAGGGCGCGCGAAAAAGGAAAATGACAGAGTTAACGAGTAAGGATATAAGGGGTGTAAAAGAAAGAAGAAGTAGTTATGGGAACGTGGAGGAAATGCTAAAAAGAAAAAGGGAAGAATCTGGGGAGGGAAGGAGTGGGGAGGATATACTGAAAAGTAGTAAAAAGATGCTAAGATCGCCAGTGAGGGGGAAAATGGAGGGCATAGAGGGAGATATTGAAAAGTTGGAGAGAGGAAAAAGAGGATATAAGGGAAGAAATTAGGAGGATGAAGGAAAAGATGAAAGAGGGAATTAAAGAGCAAGGGAGAATGATGAGAGAGGAGGTAGAAGAGTTGAGAAGAGAAATAAGAGAGAAGGAGAGGATATGGAGGGAGGAAAGAGAGGAGACCAGGAATTATATCAAAGGGTTGGAGGGGAAGATAGAGATACTGGAAAATTGCTATAAAGGGGGAATAGAAATGAAGAAGGGAGAGGTGGGGGACAAGGGTTTAGGGGGGATGGAAGAGAGGATGAGGAGAGTGGAACGAGGATTGGAAAGGGAGGAAAGGGAGAAAAGGAAGAGGAATTTGGTGTTTAAGGATATAAAAGGAGAGAAGGGAGATGCGAAAGAAGAAGTTAATAGGATAGATAGAGAGATAGGGTAGAAGTAGAGATAGAAGAGTTGAGAAGAATAAGAACTAGAAAGGAGGAAAAGGAGGAGATGATAATGGTAAAGATGAGGAGTGAGGAAAATAGAAGAAGGATTTTAGAAAATAAAAAAAAGTTAAAAGGGAAAAAGGTTTGGATAGAGGAGGATATGACATTTAAGGAGAGAAAGATGAGATAGAGATTGAGACAGATAGCGATGGAAGAGGAGAG
This sequence comes from Formica exsecta, assembly GCF_003651465.1. Taxonomy (NCBI): domain Eukaryota; kingdom Metazoa; phylum Arthropoda; class Insecta; order Hymenoptera; family Formicidae; genus Formica; species Formica exsecta. The sequence goes on from NW_021848602.1 coordinate 192,382, forward strand.
AAGAGGAAGGAGAGCGAAAGTAGGATACGGCAAAATATGGATGGAGAATATGTGGTGGTACTGGGATGAGGTGGAGGAAGTTGTAAAGGATGGGAGAGGAAGAAGGTGGGAAGAAAAGATGGCAGGAAAGATGGAAGAGGGGGAAGAAGGAAGCGGGCAGTAAAGGGGGGAGGCGAGAAGGAGAGGAGAAAGAAGGTATGGGGGAGCAGAGAAGAGGGAGATAGTTGGAGGAAGGTTGAGGAGGAGGGCTTAAGAGGAACGGGGGAGGAAAGGAAAACTGAAGGGGAGGAAGAGGAGAGGGAAGGGTACAAGGAAGAAGGTGGAGCAGCAGGGATGGGGAAGGGAAGGGAGAAAAGAAAAAACTAAAGAAGGATCTAAAGAGAAGGAAAAAAGAGATGCATGGAAAATGATATTTTGGAATGATTGAAGAACAAAGACGCGGGTTTTTGGAAAGGGTTGGGAGAGTGGGATGTTATTACATTAATGGAGACATGGATAGATGAAAGGAAATGGATAGAGATAAAAGGAAAGCTACCGAAAGGTTATAGGTGGGAGAAGCAATACGCGGTAAAGAAAAATAAGAAAGGAAGGGCAATGGGGGGATGATAATGGGAATAAGAAGAGAACTGGCAGAAGAGAAAGGGGGAATAGAGGCAGTAGAGGAGGGAGTGATAACAGGAAGAGCAGGGGTAGGAGAGGAAAAGTGGCGGATAGTGGGAGTTTATATAAAAGAGGATATAGAGAAAAAACTGGAAGGATTAAAGAAATGGATGGAAGGTAACGAGGAGGAGGAGACGAGGATAGTAACAGGGGGGGACTTTAATGCGAGAACAGGGGAAATGGGAGGAAGAATAGTGATAGACGAAGAAGAAAATAATCAAAAGAGCAGGAACTCTAAAGATAAGAAAGTGAATAGGGAAGGCAGAAAGCTAATAGAAGTGCTGGAGGAAACAGGGTGGTGCATTTTGAATGGGAACACGAGAGTAGATGAGGAAGGAGAGTATACGTACAAGGGGAGTAGAGGCAATACGGTGATAGACTATATAATAGGGAACGAGGAGGTAAGAGAAAAAGTAGTTAGATTAGAAGTAGGGGAGGAGGTAGACTCGGACCATCAGCCAGTGATCTGCTGGATAAAGGGAGAAGAAATAGAAAAAAGAAGGAAAACGGGAAGGAGGGTGAGAGATTTAGGAAAAAGATAGGAAGGATAGATATGAGAAAAGATGAAGAGGTCAGAACAAAAATAGAGAGAATGAATGGAAGGATAAAGGAAGCGATGGAGGAAAGTGAAAAGGGGGTGAAGGAGGTAGGAAAGAGTTATTGGGGATGGTGGGATAAAGAATGTACAGAGAAGAAAAAAGAAGTAAGGAGAGAGTTAAGAGAATGGAGGAGGGGAAAGAAGACAGGGGAAGGATTCAGGGAAACAAGAAGAGAGTATAAAGAACTATGTGAAAAGAAAAAGGGGAAAGAGAGAGAGAGAGATTAATTAGAGAAGTAGCAGAGGCGAAGACATAAAGTAAGGTATGGGAAATAGTAAACAGGGAGAGAAGAAAAAGGAAAGGAATAGAGGAAGGGATACAAATGGGAGAATGGAAAAAACATTTTATGAGGTTACCAGGGGGGGGGGTGGAAAAAAGGGTAGTAGGTAGGGTAGGAGAGGACAGGAGAAGAAAGGAAAGAAGGAAGGAGAATCAGATATAGAGTGGGAAGAAATTAAAAGAACGATAGATAAGTTAAGAGCAAATAAGGCAACGGGAATTGATGGGTTACCAAATGAAGTTTGGAAATACGGAGGAGAGGAAATGGGGAAATGGGGGTGGGAAGTATGTAGGAGAGTATGGAAGGGAGAGGGATGGCCGGATGAATTGAAAGAGGGAATGATTGCGCCAATAAGGAAAAAAGGAGAAGGAGGGGAAGTGGAGGACTACAGAGGAGTGACGCTAATGCCAACCTTATACAAAGTATATACATCAATTCTGGCAGAGAGATTAAGGGAGGAGGTGGAAGCAAAAGAACTAGTTCCAGAAAATCAAGTGGGTTTTAGAAAAGGAAAAGGGGTAATGGACAACATTTACGTGCTAAATTATATCGTGCAAAGACAGATTGCGAAGCCAAAAGGGAAGGTAGTCAGCCTGTTTGTAGACCTAAAAGCCGCATTCGATACGGTAGATAAGGAGATATTGGTAAGAGCGATAAGAGAAAGAGGGGTAAGGGAAGGTTTGATAGAGAGGATAGAAGAGGTGCTAAGAGAGACGAAGAGCAGAGTAAGAATAGGAGGGGAGGTAAGTGAAGAGTTTTGGTTAGGAAGGGGGGTCAGACAGGGCTGTCCGCTGAACCCGCTACTGTTTAATATGATGTTGGCGGATTTAAAAGAGGTTTTAGCAAAAGGGGGATGGAGAGGAGTAAGATTAGGAGAGGGAAAGATTTATGCATTAGCATACGCGGATGACATGACATTGGTGGCAGATGATGAGGAAGGGATGAGAGCGATGCTATCGAGGTTAGAGGAATATTTAGATAAGAAAGGTCTAGAGGTAAACGTTAAAAAGACAAAGGTATTGATATTTAGAAGAGGAGGAGGAAGAAGAAAGAGAACAAATTGGAGGTGGAAAGGAAAAAGGGTAGAAGAAGTTAAGGAGATGAAATATTTAGGATATGTCTTTCAAGAAAATGGAAGGCAAGGAGGACATATAAGAGACAGGATAAGGAAGGCAATGGGAGTTGCGAGGCAGGTATGGGGGATAGGGAAGAGGAAATTTGAAAAGAATATCGAAAAAAGAATATGGCTGTTCAACACTCTGGTGTGGACAGTTTTAGGATACGGGGCAGAGATATGGGGATGGAAGGAAAGAGAGAGGGTGGAGAGGGTAGAGGAAAGGTTTCTAAGGTGGATCTTGGGAGTAGACTGGAGGACGCCGGGATATTTTGTAAGAGAAGAATTACAAAGGAACAAGTTACGAGGTAGTGCAGCAAGAAGGGCGTGGAATTTTGAAAAGAGGCTAGAGGAAGGAAGAGGGGGAAGGTTGGCAAGGGAATGTTTGGAGGAAATTAAGAAAAGGTTAGGAAAGAAGAAAGGGAATTCAGAGTGGGAGAAGGACAGAGAGGAATTTTTTAAAACAAGAATAACGGAAAGGGGAAAAATGGAAGAGATAGCATGGAAAAGAGAGAAGAAAATGCCGGAATATGAGGTAGTAGAGGGAAAGGAGATAATGATGCAGAGGGAAGAGAGATGGAAGAGGATTGATAATTCGAATTATAATAAATGGTACAAAAGGATAAAAGGAGAGGGGATACCGAAATACCTCAAGAAAGGGTGGTCAGAAACGAGATGGAGAAGAATTGCAAGGTTTAGGCTAGGAAATGAAGTAAGGGAAAGTAGGTACTGGAAAGAGGAAGGGAAAAAGATCTGCAGGATTTGTGGAGGAGAGAGGGAAACGTGGGAGCATATATGGGACAGATGTGGGAGAAGGGGGGCTGAGAGTTGGCAGGAGGTGATGGAGATAATGCTGGGAGAGAAGGCGAAAGGGGAGGAATGGATGAAGGAGATACTAAGGGAGAGAGGAGAGCGGGAGGAAGAGGGGGGGAGAGAGAGGGAGAGAGAGGAAGTGTGTGTGTGTGAGAGAGAGAGAGAGAGAGGAAAAGAGAGAGAGAGAGACATGGGCGGAGGAGAGAACGAGACGGGTAATAAACCGAAAACGGAGGTTCAAATAGGTTAAGGTAGATGTAAGAATAGAATAGCGTGTGTGTGTGTGGCAGGATAGGAGGCGAAAACGTAGTCATAAGAAAATTTGTATGAGTAGCTAGTATTAAGAAGCGTTTAGGGTAAGAAAATGTAAAGTATACATATGTATGGAAATTGTAACCCTAAGGGGAATCAATAAATTTCAATTCGATAGAACTAAGATTAGAAGCAATGAAAAGAGTTATTAAATATGAAAAAAAGGCAAGAAATTCGGAAAAGAAAATAGTGTTGTGCCTCTAGCCGCTAAGGAAGAGGTCTTTAGGGATTTATACGCCCAAAGGATTAGGATCCACGCTCGAACTAAGACACTCCCGAACGTTAGGTATAAATTGATATATTTCACAGATTCTTTATACATTTTCACTTAATCGCGATTATAATAGTCGGGCGCAAAACGCACGGTACTTCGATACTATCGATATATGCGAGTGAGTAGTGAGCGAGTAGCCGACGATGTTAATGAGCTATATTACTGAGCTAGCGTCGGTGCATCTCGCGCTCAATATATATTAATTAATTAGGTCGTTGATTAGGAAGGAGTGTGGTGTCCCTGACCGGAGCATGTCTCGTGCTAAGCTCGTCAGCTGTCTCGTCAGCTGCTTATTCAGCTTCCGAGAACTTGACCGTGACTTCCTTCTCTTTAGTCACGTATCTTACTTTTATTTTATTAATAATCTTTTATTGCTTTTATTCTTTCTTAATTATCTTTCCTTGATCTCTTTTCTAATTTTAATGCTTTGCTTTACTCAGCTCTTTCTTAATCTTTTCTGTTTAACTTTATTGTTTTATCTTTTAATATATTGAGAAATTGGTCGGGTTACGACATCCCTCCCCCTTTGGAAAAAGAAAATTAACTATACGTGAATTTTCGTTTACATATCTTTCGCTATACATTTTTCGCATTTTACAATTGTTTTTTATATCTACTTTATTTTAGCATCGCAGTATTAATTATTGTGGTGTCGGTTTCTATCTCTACTGTTACATTTTATTCGCTTGCGGTGCCGTAGATGTGCTCTTGAATTATTTTCGGTTTGCATATCGGATTTATATTGAGGTTTTTCTGACGCATCAGCTTTCTTAGGGACTACCAATAACGGTGCGTTCCATTGGCTCATGCTTGATCTGATTATTTTATTTTTTAACGTTTCTCGGACTTGTCGATTTACTTCTTTTTTATGCTTCTCCGGCAGGCGGTAAGGCCGTACGTTGACCGGTGAGCTATCTGCTTGCGTTGCAATCTTATGCGCGACGGTATCTGTGCACGTCAGTGGTTCTCCTTCGATATGCATCACGTCGCTAAAATCCTTGCAGATTTCCATTATCATTTTCTTTTCTTCTTTATTTAAATGTTGTGTACGTAATAATCATAATACTTTTTCACTACGCGGGATTATTTCTTCTTTATTTGGCGTTCGTATTACGTTAATTTCTTCTGATTTACTTCGTTCCATTTCCTCTATACTTACTTGCGGCATTACCATTTCGATTATGTTATCCGTTGTATTTAGAATGCTTGCTGCACATATGTAATTCGTAGGTTCTACTAGGCAATTACCTATAAATATTCCTGGTATTGTTTCTTCTGCCTTTATCACGCCTATCGTGTTCTTATCAGTAGCGACCTGTATTATAGTTTCGCTACGTGGTTTCAATGTCACTTTTAGATAGGGATAAAGCTTTAAGATATGCTGTCCTACCTTTAATTGCTTTGTTTTATAATTGCAAGTGGCTTGATGTTTTCGTAGGAAATCAACGCCTAGTATTCCGTCATATTCTATCGGAAAGTCATCCTTAACAACGGTTACCGAATGTATAAAAGACTTAGAAAAAGAAAGAAAGGAAAGAGAAGAGAATAAATGGGAAGCGGCAAGAAGAACATTATTAAAAAGAATAGGAATGGAGAAAGAAGAAATAAAAAGGAAGAGAGAGGAAGGAAATCAGGAGATAGTTAAAATGATACTGAAAAGATTTTGAGAAAAGAGAAAGAAGAAAGACAGAAGAAAATAAATGAATCAAGATACAATAGTATGTATAAGGACATAATTAGAGGATTTGCCAAAATACCTACAGGGGAAGAAATAAAGAAAGGATAGGTGTCTAATAGCGAGATATAGATGTGGAAATGAGATGAAAGGAGACCAATACTGGAGGGAAATAGAGGATAGGATATGCAGAAATTGCAAAAATGAGGAAGAGAGTATAACACACGTGCTAAGGGAGTACCAGGCGACCAGGAATGATGTACAAATCGGTGAATTTTTGAGTGAAGAAGGGAAAGATTAGAGATAATGAGAAGGATTGGACAGGAAAGAGGAAAGCAAGAAAAGGAAGGAGGCTAGATAGTTCGATGGACTAAAAGAGATAGATTAACAATTTACAATTTACAGATTCAAACTTAATTCGGATTTAACTTCAAGGCTTTTAAGGTTTTAAAGTCGTAAAAGTTATAATGTTTTAATGATTTTGCGATTGAGCGATAGAATGTTTATGTTTTTATGTTTTAGATTTTATATCTCATGTTTCATGTTTATGCTTTATGCTTTATGTTCTATGTTTTTATGTTTTGGTTTTAAGTTATAGATTTAAGTATACAAATTGTTAATTTCAGGATTTTAGAATTTTTAAGGTTTAAGAGTTCAAAGTTTTAAAGTTTTAGAGTTATAAATTGTAGAAGTTATAAGATTCAACGATTTATAGTTAAAGTTACAAAGTTGCAATATAGGTTTTACAATGTTATAAATGTTTAAATATTTACTTGTATAATGAATGTAACGAATGAATAATGTATACCGGAAGTCATCCGAAGCCGCAAGGCAAGGATTAAATATAATAAATAAATAATAATAAATAATAAATAATTACGGCATCGCCGTCCGCGCCTTTTAGCGGAACGCGCCGAACAACCGCCGCGCCTTTAAGTACCGATTGCTCGCGCGCTATTGTAATTATAGCATCGCCTGTCCGCACATTTTAGCGATACGCGCCGAGCAATCGCCGCGCCTTTAAATTCAGATACTGCGCATCGTAATATCCGTTGCCGCTTCGCGGATTAATTAATAATAAATTAAATCTACTGTACACTGATCATTGCCGAGGAAGGCAAATAAAGACTACTAAAACCCACGTCTTTCATCGTGTCTCGAACCTCTTCACGAATCCTGATCCCGATTACGTTATCCGCGCAGCGCTCGTGAAGCGGCCCGTTACACTTCTATACAACAATTTTCAACATTATGCTCCATGCATTTATGAAGATTCTTATAGATACGCAAATGCGCATAAAATTAAAAGTAAATGCAATTTTTTGTGTAAGATATTTCTAAATTTATTTTTTGCTAAGATTATTACATAACTTTATTATTTTGATTTATTATTATTTATTATTAGTTATTTCCAAATTAAACTTAAAATCAATAATAAATAACGAAGAAATGCAAGAAAAAACATTTATTTTGTAACGATGCACCCATCGTTACCCGGCAGTTGACCCGCCGGAAGTCTGTCGCCCGACGAACACCAACCGGGCAAGGGCAGAAGCGTTTAGCGCCCTTTTTAATACTCATTGTCAGATAGTAATTAAGAGAGCCGTACGGCCGTTATACAGCCGCCATTACGGCCCGTACCGAAAGAAAGGCCGTTCACAGAACGACGGAACGAAGGGTTGAGTTCGTAGCCTCCGCCGAGCATTCTCGGCTTCCGCATCGACTGCGAATCCTGACCGACCTTCCGACCGATTCAAATGAGAGCGGAGTGTTCGCCGCTCTCCTAGATCTACATCTACGGTCTAACATCCGACCGTTCCGGCCAGACGGACTGCGGGTTAGCGAGTTCGCTGCCCCGTCAAGCTTTCTCGACTCCGCCGGCCATTCTTAGATCCGCGTACAGAATAGGGACGGAGAGTTCTCCGCCCGATCGGGAGTACCCGATTTCTTGCCGCATCCCCGCTGGGAATATGCGATGCGTCCACAACACATTGACGCATAATTAAAACACGGCCTTGCCGTCCGCACAAATAAATCGCCGCGCCGATTACCTGTCGCACCGTTTATTGTATATCCTGCGCCAGTCAAAATAAACATGGCCTTGCCGTACGTGCGCCGACTAACCGCCGCCCCGTTTCTTTCCTCTCTTACGCCGTCACAACAAATACGGCCTCGCCGTACGTATAATACTCGCAAAATTATCCGCACGTACACATAAAACACGCGCCGAACAACTATCGCGCTTTAAATATATCTCGCGCTTTAACAACCGCCGCGCACCCGCTTTGCGGGAATTAATCGCTTCTGTATTTAACATCTCTGTAAACTGACCCTTTCATGAGCCCTGATCCGGACCGAGCATATCCGAACTCGAAAGCGGCCCGTTACAATTTCTTTGTTAACAACATTGTGTGAGGCACAAGACTAAACAGAATTATAAGTTTATAATAATCATGATGAACTGCCTGAAAAAAAGAAATACAGTCATTCAATGACACTACTTATGGAAGATAAGCAAATGAAAACAATATCGGAAGTTCCACAAGTACGTTGATATAAAATATATTAAGATTAGTTTTAAAAAAATATTTAATACGATTTATAAACATTTCTTAAAATCTTAACTTATTGTTTATCATCTTCTAAAGTCTCTAAAGGTACTGCAATATTTCCATGCATAATTTATAATTGCGCAGAAAAAATTAGATTAAGATAAGAATTATCGAAAACTAAACAACACTACACATCACGGATAAAAGTTTTGAAGCAGGAAACAAGACATATGGAAAAAGGATGGCTACTATCTGTACTTGAAGCTCTAAAGAAACGAAATTTATTACAAAATGAACAATTATATAGTTTAAAAGGTATCGCAGTAGGAAATGCACATTTATTAAAACAATTAATTTATAAATCTAAAGGAGAGTCACTTACTCGCAAGTTTTTGTCTGCATTGCAAACTTTTGCTCTAACACTATATTATTATTCCCCGCGAGCATATTCATATGTTAGAAAAATTTTTAATTCATATCTTCCACATCCAAAAACTTTGTATAAATAGTATTGTTCAATAAATGGTGAACCTGGATTTAATAAAGAAGGCTTAGCGTATATTAAAGAATACGAATAATTCTAATTCTACATTACTTGGCACTTTAATGATAGATGAAATGGCAATAAGACAACAAATTGAATTTGATGAGAAAAAATTTTATGGTCATTATGACATGGGCGATAATATTGTGAGTGAGGAATCAATTATTGCGAAAAAGCGCTTGTATTTTTAGTTGTTGGTATAAATAAGTTATGGAAAATACCAGTAAGGTATTTCCTAATTAGCAGCATTAATGAAGAACAAAAACCAAATTTAATAAATGAATGTCTGTCATTATTGCATGATCGTAGAATAAATATTAAAACTGTAACATGTGATGGTGCCGCGTCTTAAGCATGATACGTCTGTTATAATGTAATATTAATCAACCACACATTTACAGACATATTTTCAGCATCCCATCTCTAAACATAAAGTATATGTATTCTTTGATCCATGTTTAAATTGATTAATTGATACGGAACACTTTGGGGGAATATATGATAAATGTATTACAAAAGTGGACACGATATAAAATGGGAATATATTGTTGCTCTACATAAACTCCAAGAAAACAAGGGTCTACATATAGGTAACAAATTGTGGAAAGAGCATATGGAGTACTACAGAAAAAAAAGATGAACGTGCGATTTGCTGCTTAAGTATTTAGTTGCAATTAGAAAATTTTTTGTATTCGGAATCAACAGAAGATTTTCTGGAATGGTCAATAATTTATTCGATATTTTTAATTCCAGGAATTTAAACAAAAGTTTTAAACGTTTAATAAATTCAGATAATTACGAATGTGTTATATGTAAGTTAGAGAAGGCAAGCAATATTGATTAAACTTAAGATTTAAAAATGAGCAATTATTAATACATTCTAATCGAAAAACGGGTTTTCTTGGGTTTTTGATTAATACTGAAAGCTTAAAAATATTATATCAGGATATATGCCAAAAAGAACAACTTGCGCCATATATATCATTATATCAAATTAAGACCATCATATATCAAGTCAAGACCATCTCGAGATATTTTTTGGATGCATTCGCATCCAAAAAATTGTGTAAAGCTGTAAGGATCCACTGGAAGGTTATCCAGGATAAAGAAATCTCTTGAATGTCAGGATTAAGAGAGGCTTAAATAACGGGAGGTTTTCCAGCATGGATTATTAAAGAATTACAGCTTGTATGCTGTATAAATATATATGTATATTTGTAAAACACAATATAACGTTGTTACGAATACGCGAACTCTTACTAGCGGTATCTAACCGAAAATAGCTTAGAGCTTCTTAACGCGCGGAAGGCTTAGCACGCACTCACTTCTTCCTTCGCGAGTCTTCCACCCGAACCGACAGCGCCGATCGCCAGTTCCTTTTTAACCAATAGTAACGCTTTCATCATCGTGACGTCATTGCGTTCGCGCAGACGTCTGCCCGAATGCGCACGCAATCTTAAATAAATGGCGCGGGCATAGACATAGTATATCTAGACCGAGTGTTGAGGAGTGGGAGCCGAGGTGCACGTAGAAAAGGATGGGTAAGGTGTAACCTTACAGATTCGGCCATATTATTTTGGACGATAAAATAATAATCCTACTGTTAGAGATAGTTTAAAGCTGCATTTAAAAAATTACGGCTCGGAACAAAAATTAAGGGTGCAACAACGGATAATTGCACATCTCTCTGGATCATATATCTATATTAAGCGCAACCTCTGCATTTAAACCAAAAGAATTAATAAATAAAACTTGTATGATTGATCGTATGACTGATAATTATGAAGTTGATATTGAAAAATATATAGATCAAATTTCAATTAAACACGATCATCCTTATATTGAAGTTTTAACTTATAATATTATAAATTTAACTCATTATTCTGTAGAAGTTATAAGTTACATTGCTGGATTTATTGTTAAGCATTTAATCAAATATATCATGTGTGATACTTGTGTTTATGCTTTAATTGATAATAGTAAATCGGGAAAAATTATACAAATAAAAGATCGTGGTAGTTTAATATATCCTTCAGCAAGTGTAATAAAAATATGCCTCGAAACGGAAAAGGTTATCAGATTTGCCATAAAAGAAAACAATGTAATTTCAAATTCGAAATATTTCATTCATTATTATAAATAAAATCTTTAATTTTATAAATTTAATTATTTAAATTTACCTATAATATATATTACATTAATATGTGTTATTATATATTATTACTATAATTGGTTTTAGTTTAGCCGTCAAACAAACATCAGAAAATGACGTTCCGTGAATGTGACATATCGACATCATTTTCGGGTCTCAAGAGACCTAACTTAGAACATTTAATTAGTCATTTTGTGACCAAAATTTAATCAACATACAATGGATATCTACACTAATATCCATTGAATATCTACATAAATATCCATTGAATACTGATATGGATGTCTAATGGATATTGGCCTACATGTCCTGTGGATATTTATAAGGTCTATTACGGACATTTGAATATTTAAAGCATGTCTAATAGCTGTTTCCTACATATTCATGGATATCCCTAATGCACATTAAGAACATCCAGTAGATATCTAATATACATTAATTTCTGTATGAGATTCATATAACAAAATTATATAAATATCAAATCAATAACAATAACATGTTATATCTTAATTTTATTACAGTTATGTTCTTAATGTATCAATAATATAACATTATATAATAATATAATTGTATGTGTAACATAAATGTATAATTGCTATATAACATTGTTACTTCCTTGCGTGGGAAATTACAAGGAACGAATGTATTATATATTACAATCCTGTAATATTACTTGTTATATTCGGTTACACTGAGTTATGTAATCGTTATAATATAGTTATAAAAGTATATTTGCTGGGATAGGACTTCTTGTTATATAAATCCGGTTAACACATACATACACATAACGAATTTTACATAAGTAATTTTTAGAAAGGTTAAAATATGAAGATATGAGGTACGTTTTTACTATGGCACATCAAGATATTTAAAATTAGTTTACAAAATATTTAAATTTATTTAACAAAATATTTAAAATCTTTTAACTTTTTAATAGAGGAAATGTTTATTAACATTTTAACTGGGTACGCTGTAACTATCCATCATAGTTTAATGTTACTACAATGGATGTAACAAACTGGTACATCATGCAATGTTTGTTTGAAAAAAAGAAAATATCTTGAAAAAAAAGTATTCCTGGGCATGTTCGATTAGTAAAAAATAAATACTCAATTAAGAAATTAAATAGTACTACATCATTCTTATTGGATTTTAACATTAAAGAAAAATATTGTATTTACAATAAGCAATCTTGAAAAATATTGTTAAAAGATATTTAAATACAAAAGATATCTCTAATATGACAATTAATATTATTAAAATCATTACAAAAATTGTACGTTATGTTAATGTACATGTTTTATATTGTGTAAATACTATGTTTAAATATGTTACATACCTGAATACTTGGACCTGGAATCATACGATTGATGGAAAATATTGTTTTTTCAAATCCATCACCTATAACGCATTCACATGACGAAGTAATTCCCGAATTATTCACTGGTTGTTCACAATAGTCACACGCACTGAAATAAACAAATTTAAAAAAGTTATCAAGAGGCATGGTAGTGTCTCGCGCCAAGTTCACATACAGAAATAGCAAGTCACTCCCTGCATCTATACGCGCGAGTCAGCTAATTGAAAGTACCTTAGAGTATCGAACCTCAATAACGGTTGAACCGATCGAATTTTTAATAAGCTTAAATGATAACTTGGGTGAATTATATGAGGAAAGCGTATTTATTTTTTTTTCTTCATGCATCGTGAACGGAAGTAAATATAAATGTCACCACACCATCGTGAACGGAAGTAAATATAAATGTCACCACACCATTGTCATCATCGCATTACACGCATTATATACATGTATACAGATATACACAACACATGCAATTGAAATGTAATGGTTACATTGACATCATGCTTCATATAACGGAAAGTAGGGTAAAACCGGGTAAGCGGGTCAAACCGGGTACCTCTGTTTTTTCATGATAAGTGCTACTATCTTTGGCTAACTCGTTTTAGTTGTAGATTGATGCCAACATTATTTTGAGATGAACTGTGCCCACATGCGCATGATATTTCTTTTTTTAGAGAAGTTCAAAATTTTCGGGCCAAAAAAGATCGATATCGGGACAACAATCAAGTCGTTATGGACTTTTTCTACACAGAACATCTGCTTCGGTAAATGCAGCATTGCATTCTGTACATATTAGAGAGTATATCTACACTAGCTTTGATCGTCACTTTGTACGTCAGAATATATAACCGCCGTGTTTGTTCCTTGTTGGGCAAAACCGGGTACCTACACATTTCATGTAATGAAAAGAAGAAGAACTGTTATCCTGACTTTGTCTCCCTACAAAAAGCAGTTGGAAACGAAAACTATCACTCAGAAAAAGAAACCACTAAAAAAAAGCTTTTTGAAACCCCTAAAGTTAAAAAATTAAATAAGGAAGTCCTGCAGCAATGTCGAACAAGAGTTGTATTTGGAATGAATATATATATAACAATTTTATTCGTAACTTGGCTTAATTACAAAGTTCCCGCACGTCACTCGCGTCGCGTATCGCGATATCGGATATCTTGGCGTGCGCGTGTCTGGAGTCGAGTTTCGGTCGCGAGACTCACTTGTCGATCTTATGTATTTCTTTCTGCCGACTGCGTGGTGTTAATTTAATAGTTTCCCGTAACAAGCGTTATTGACTGCCCGCGTAATGTTAATTAATGGTAAAGACTGCCCGCCGCTCGTTAGCAATGGGTCTTTTTATTATCTCCCCTTGGTTTCCCAGGAGGAGATCGTTTAGCGACAAGACCATGTGTCGTGTCGCTCGATTTTTGCGGCAAGATCCGGATGCAAGCTAAGGAGTTTTAAGTAGTACTTCTTTGGTTGCATTTTCGCAATTTCCTTATTCCTTTTTATTTCGTTTTTAGGTAGGACCTCTACGTTGCATTTTCGCAACGCCCTTATTCCGCTTGCCTTGATTTCCGCGTTTTCGCAATGAAGTGATTGCGCGGTCGCTCGGGCTTCGCGCGTGGCTCGCGTTGTCAGCGCTTCGCTCGGTCAACGTTCGTAACGTGATCTGTATTCGCGTTACACGTTGAGCAATCTTATTCCGCTTGCCTTGATTTCCGCGTTTTCGCAATGAAGTGATTGCGCGGTCGCTCGGGCTTCGCGCGTGGCTCGCGTTGTCAGCGCTTTGCTTGATCAACATTCGTAACGTGATCTGTATTCGCGTTACACGTTGAGTAATGTCTTATCGTATAAAATAATATCTCTAAAATACTATATATCTAGTAATTCGTGTATAGCCTTTTTGGGCTATAACAGTATTTTGATTAAATAAATCTAGATTTTGTAATTGCACGGTATTTTACATGTTTTCATATAGATACACGGTTTTACCCTACCGGTAGGGCAAAACCGGGTACTTTGACTTCTCAAAAAACTCTTGTTACCCTTGGTAACCAAATATTTTTTTTCCTGCAACTAACTTTATTTTCTTATAGTTTAATGTCCACTAAAGACTGCTAACGATCAACAAAATTGTTTTTACTATCTGATTTCTTGTAGGAAGACAAATCCAAGAAAGTACCCGATTTTATCCTACTTTCCTATATATGTATATACAGGGTGTCCGATAATTTTTGACACACTCGAAGTGTGAAGGTAGATTGGCTCAAACTGAGAAGGAAAGTTCTATACCATTTTGCGATTTTCGTAATAATTATTGAGAAATTAAATAAAAAAGATCGATCAATTCGCGCGAGTATAAGCGCGCAGCGAGAAAAGACAACCCAAAAGTAGGCGTGCGACGAAGTTTTGGGAGGAGCGCTCTAGAAATGACAACAGTTACATACGAGCGATACATAAAGATGGATTCTCGCGTCCTAGCAACCACAAATCAATTAGTGTAAAAAAAATAATTATTTTTGAGAAAAAGTATGTAAATATTTACAATGTATTTTTTAAAACAATTATACTTTTTCATGAACAATTTTTTGATTTGATAATTTGATGAAATATTTTTAGAGTTATTAGCTTGTAACACTTTACGTGGGCCACCCTGTATATATATATATATATATACTGTGACGTGACGTTTTTGGGACGTCCGTCACAAGGGCCGAATGGCCCGATCGGGGGCGGTTTCTCGGAGGCCTGCGTTCTCCTAATTTAGGGAGAGAGCGGCCCGATCGTCAGATCGACGAGATCTGACTTTTTGTAATAATTATCGAAAATGTAAGCTCGAGATGAGCCCGCGAGTTAGTTGTCGGCACAAGGTCGAGCGGCGGAATCCCATCCGGCGGAAGAAGAGGAAGAGAGAAGAGCGACAGCCGAGAGCGGGAGTCCAGGACACCCAGGAAACAGGAGACGTCAGGTCGTAGTTGTCTAATATTAAAAACACTTTTGGTGGCTAGTAAACATCGCTGCCGGTAATTTTATATTTCTTATGGTCGGAAAGAGGCGCGGAGGGCCGGAATAATCCGGCCGAAGGGGCGGCCACTCCACCCGCACGAAGCGAGGGAGTCCCAAGGATGGAGCGACGAGCGGACTTTCAATCCGGAGCCTATTCGACCAAATAGGAAAGAGAGCCGATCGGGCGCAGCCGTAAGCCCGCACCTTTAAGCCGAACAGAAAATTTTGGGAAACTCCGGGGCGATGAACCCACCAGCACGGCCGTGATGACAATAAGGATCGCGAGGACCACAAGACGGCCCTGCGTAACGCGAAAGCGCCACAGGTGGCACGATAGCGATTTATCGCGCCGGCGTGTCTCCTGCAGGATTCTCGCTCGGCACTGTTCGGCGAGCTATCCGGTAGGATGCAGGTCTCTTGAAGCGAGCGATATCGAAGCGAAACTGCGACGAAGAACCCGAAATCTTCCAGCCGGTGGGACGAGTGTCGCCAGCCAGATTTTGTTGCCGAATTATTGTAGGTAATTAATTCGGATGAGTCGCGCCCTTTATAAGTGTCGAGCCACGCGTTTTGCGAATTAACTTTTGTGAAATTTTGGTAGATTGCGTCGCACAGCCGACGGGCATTAGTCACTCATCCGAATTATGCAGAACAGGCTCTCTCTATGTATTTCGTCACCGCCGACAGTCATTAATGTTAGTTTCGCGTTTATAATCATTGTATGTTGTAAATTATCGGGATTTTCACGCTCGCGCGATCGATATTCGGGATCGCGCAAAGTATTGCGTCACGCGACTCGTACACCACAGTCATTCTCGATAGTTTGCGTATTCTTTTTGTGTATTGTTAGCCACTATTTTGTACAAGTGATGCGTAATTAGAGTGAGGAGAAAGCATAATTCTAAAAAATTGGACCGAGTATCTATCGGGTGTCGTTGAGCCCGCTATTAGTTTCCGCGAGTCACTCGAAATATATTTCACGTATTTCAACGCAAAGGTCGTCGTCATTGTTATCGGGACACATATCAGCTCACCGCGAGCCGTGTTAAAAGACCGATTCGAGTCGTATAATCGGAAAATTTCCATTGTATTGAGGTGGGTTCACGAACGTGCGTAAGGTAATTACCGGTGCGTTCGAGAGATTTCTTTAGTTGTCGTGGCCTGAATAAGTCACGTACGGTGGAAATCCTCGCGGCCTAAAAGTCGAGTTAAATCACATAAGGCGTCCGGTAATCCGATACTGTTGCGCACGGTCGTGCCCATCTCCGCGGAAATAAACGATATCTCATTCGCATGGAAAATATCAGCTGTCACCGAAAGCTATTGGTTATACGGACCACTTTATTCTTTTATTGTTAATATATTGCTGCTATTTCTACTTCAAAACATTGAAGGCTTTATTTTAGCCCCCGTGTTCTCGATTCTCTACTTTCTCCCGTTCCCCGAGCCACCCTCTCTACCCCTTGGGAATACTGTCTAGCCGCGTATTCTGCCGTCGCGTTAATTATTGGTTCCGCTAATTTTCCTCGTGTTTGCTGTCGTCTTACGTGGTGCGGCCTGCCGTACCTGGCGCCCAACTCGGTTTTTTTTTTTTTTTCACGTAAATTCGAATCTTTGAAGCGAAATCGATCTTCGAAGTACGCGCCGAAGGTGTGCCGTGGGCATCGAAAACCGCCCGCCGAATAAATAATTAAATAATTATATAAAAATAAGAATACGGTTAAAATACATATATACGGGGTGTTAGAAAAGTCTGGAAACAGTCAAATATCTCGTAAACAATGCATTTAAAAAAAATGTTTCGGACAAAAGTTGTATGGTTTCGAGGGGGACATAAGGTGGTGTCATTAATTTGACCTTGAATAGTTGCTTGAAGGTCACGTGAAGGTCACCTTCAATTTTTTTAATGGAACTGCCTACTTTTTATTGCATATTCTTGTAGCTTATCTCGAGAGCTTTTCAAAACACTATAATAAAAGTATTTTTTCATTAGGTACTTTTTGAGTTATTTTATATTTTAATCTGACATATTTTGATATAAAAAATAAAATATCTCGTAAAATATTTAGTTTTCGATAATCTTACCGTAATACTTTTATGTACAGACGTATCTCGGAGCGTACTGCTCGAGAGGATTCAAGTACCGTTCTGGTAATGATATGTGATCCGGTGGCCTTTTTATACCGAGCGCTTTACGGTATCCGCGTCGTTTGTTCAGGTGGGGTAACAACGCGTTGTTTTCAGGTTCGGTAATTAGCGGGTAACGCGCCGCTACCCCGCGGCGGGAAAACGACGCGGCTTTCGGTTTCGGAGCGCTCGGTACTTTTCGGAGGCGTTCGGCGGTACTCGGAATTCGGCTGTAACGACAGCCGTATAACGACTGTCTTCGTTATCGTGCTAGGTTTCTACGATATTCTAAGATCTTCGCAATGCGTTTAAAAAGGGCACTAAGCGCCTCTGCCACTGCCCGGCTGGTGTTCGCCGGGCGGCAGACTTCCGGCTGGTATACGTGCCGGGTAACAATGGGGAGTGCATTGTTACACAATTGAAAGAATGGTAAATTTTGAGAAGTAGCCAAAGTTTACCAATTTTATACGTCATCTTATATTAGAAAAATGTCGTCATTTTATCGTCATAGATATGACGTCAACGGTCTGTGACTTAGGACCGTTATTCTAACGTCACTTTTACGTCGTTTCAAAAGTGAATTTGACGTAACCAGTGACTAAAAAATGACGTTATAATGACGACACTTTGGTACCTGGGAAGTTAGCTCTCATGAGACCCGAAAATGACGTCATATATTACATCCACGGAAAATCATTTTCTGATGTGCTTTTAAAGGTAAAAATAAAACCAATTACAGTATTAATATATAATAATAACATATATTAATATGTTAAAACATATAGGTAAATTTAAATAATTTAATTTATTATATTAAAGATTTTTTCAGACAGAAATTGTCCGAATAAGTGAAAATCGAACAATTATTTGTCCGATTTTCCAAAAATCAGTTCAATATCCGAATTCCCTGTATGGGAATCGTGTCAAAAATTGAATTGATAAAAATAGATATATTACAATATTATTAGCGGCATTTTGCAGACTTTATATACACTCATGACAAAAACTTGAATACGGGTATAGATAGTGAATAACGCGCCGCGTAGCGGTAAGCAACTGAGCTATACTATTTTAAATAATAGTTAATTTGCAGATTCTGTCCAGTTTCTGCTGCCAATCTGCCGTCAGATTCTGCACGCCAGATCTTGTTCAGTTTCTGCCGACAATCTAATGTCGGTCATGTCAGCAAGCTCTGCTCGGTTTTTGACTTCAATTTGCTATCAAATTATGTCAGCAGATTTTGTTACATTTCTGCTAGCATTGTGGTGACATCATTGGATAAAACAAATCTTGTATCAAATTTGCATTTGTCTTGTCAACAAAATCTGTAGCAAGTTTTTATAAAATTTGTTTTTGGCAGACTTGGCTATCTGGGTCCGTGTCCGAGAAATGTATCTTTATTTTAAGTAATAATGTGGGCAATACCATTATTTTAAGTATTTCTACATATAAATGTCAAGGTCAAAGTCATCGGTCATTTGTTTTACCATGACCCAAGTAGCAAAACGTCGTCATTATAACGTCATTTCTTAGTCATTGATTACGTCAAATTCACTTTTGAAGTGACATGAAAGTGACGTTAAAATGACGATCCTAAGTCACAGACCGTTGACGTCATATCTATGACGATAAAATTACGACATTTCTTGAATATAAGATAATATATATACGACATATAAAATTGGTGAACTTTGACTACTTTTCAAAATTTACCGTTCTTTTAATAGTAAAAATCCATCGGATTTTTATCAAATAGAATAAGAAACATAGAATTATTATAGAATATACATTATAGAATACATGTACATTAATGGAATTACAAATGTAATAAATATGATTTTATATACATACATACATATATATATTTTACATCTTAAAGTAGACAATAAATGGATGATTTTAACAATAAATGGATGATTTTAACGGAACATTTATCTGCCCGATTTTTAAACTATCAGTCTAATATCTGAATTCCCTATATTGGGATGCATCAGAAATTAAACTGATAGAAATAATTACATTTTTAATCTTCTGCCAGTTGCTCTTTGCAAGCTTTATATAATTCTCATGACTGAAACTCAAATACGAGATGGATGCATCGCGCGTTGCATAGCGGTAAACAAACGAACTAGCGGCTGAAGTATAAACTATCTTTTTGTAAAGTTTTGAAATGTTGCTCGCAGTAACATTTCTCATGAAATATTAAATAAATAATAATTTTGGATATATGAAAACATGCACATCAAATTCAATTATTAATATTAAACAATATTTCATAGTTTTGTAATATAATAATACTGTATTTTTAATAGTTCGAACAGAGGGTCATGTAAACTTTATAGGTATCATAAAATATTTATTATTTTCCTTATATAAATACGTTAATTTTAATATTGACGTATTTTAAAAATATTAGTTAATTGATCAGTAAATAACCTTAAAAAGACGATTAAATGACTATTTCTGTGACGGTAATATATCATCAAAAATATCATGTTTGTGTTACGTCATTATTTAGTCAACTGACGTCATATGATGAGAAATGATCTTAAAATGTCGTTATAATGATGACATCTTGCTACCTGGAAATGTCTTCAATATTTTATAATGATATATCTCGGAAACTATATGCCGCACATAGTTATTAAGTAAAAGTTGTTCAGAATCTCACCCTTTATAACATATATCAAAATGAAAAGAACTGGTGAGGTGTCACCTTTTATAGATATTTACCAATATTTTGACAAAAACTAATGTGAAGTGATTATCTGATCCAACTATTCAAAAATACGGTAAACATGCATAAAAGGTCACACTTCACCGATTTAATCGTCACTTAGATATATTGTAGGGGGGAGTATCCTGAGTAATTTCCCGCAAGATTCAACTGACGGTCGGAGTTGGTTTAGGAGATATAACAAATTAAAGTTTCACAGTTTTGATGCTTTTTCTCGGGTATTATAAAATAATATTAGAAAAAGTGAAGTTTGTGTACGTTGTATTTGTTGTAGGGTAGACATGGAAAAAGTATTTGTTTACATGATAGTATACATATAGTTTACGGGATAGGTACATGATCATAAATATTTTGTCAATAATCGGTTTCAGCTATTCCTCGCAGCTCGTTAACAGCTTTCAATATGCGACTACATGAATTTCTGAGTTATGTCTTCAATTTTACTTTTAAAACTGAAAATAGGTTTGGGTTAGGTTATATCTTCCGGAAGTGGAGCCCCCCCGTAGGATGGGGGGGGGCAGAATCCACTGTATCCAACGCATATACGTTACAACGCGAAGCGAGATGTACCCCACAATTGTTGTGTGGATGGGAAAGTATATGCATGAATGCAGTAGGTTCCGCCCCCACCCCCCTACGGGGAGGCTCCATTTCCGAAAGATATAACCTAACCTAACCCAAACCTATTTTTTCTTATAATACGTAAAGAATAGCATTAAAACTGTGAAACTTTAATTTGTTATATCTCCTAAACCAATGTTGACCGCGACTTGATTCTTGCGGGGAATTACTCAGAACACTCCCTCCTACAACATATCTAATGGCGATTAAATCGGTGAGGTGTGACCTTTTATGCATATTTACCATAATTTTAAACTCTCTATATAATACATACATTTATTAAAGCAATTTTAAATTACATACATCTACTTATTGCAAAGTATACTTATATAGGGGAAAGTAGGGTGAAACAGGGTATTTTTTGGATTTGTTTTTCTATAAAAATCAGAGTAAAAAAAATTTTGCTGACCGTTAGTAATCTTTAGTGGACCTTAAACAATGAAAAACTAAGACTAGTTGCTGAAAAAAAATATTTGGTTATCAAGGATAACAAGATTTCTTGGAGAAGTCAAAATACCCGGTTGTGCCCTACTAGTAGGGTAAAACCAGGTACCTATTTGAAAACATGTAAAACACCGTGCAATTACAAAATCTAGATTTATTTTAAAATCATTTATTTCAAAATACAATACAAAGATGTATTCTATTGACAAAAATCACAAATAAAGATATCTTCTTGTTTTACATTGCTGCAGGACTTTCTTATTTAATTTTGTAACTAGGGGTCTCAAAAAGCTTTTTTTAGTGGTTTCTTTTTCTGAGTGGTAGTTTTTGTTTCCAACTGCTTTTTGAAAAGGGAGACGAAGTAAGGATAACAGTTTTTTCTCTTTTCATTACATGAAATGTGTAGGTACTCGATTTTGCCCCAACACGAAGAAAATAACAAACACGGCGGCTGTATATTCCGGCGTATAAAGTGACTATCAAAACTAATGCGATATACTCTCTAATATGTACAGAATGCAATGCTGCATTTACCTAAGTAGATGCTCTGTGTAGAAAAAATCTATAACGACTCGATTGTTGCCCCGATATCGATTTTTTTGGCCCAAAAGTTTTGAACTTCTTTCAAAAGAGAAATATCGTGCGCACATGGGCACAGTGCATCTCAAAATAATAATGGAATCAATCTACAACTAATAACACGAGTTAGCTGAAGATAGTAGCACTTATTACAAAGAAACAGAGGTATCCGGTTTAACCCACCTACCCGATTTTATCCTACTTTCTCCTACTTCTGTATACATATTTGACATATATTTTAAACAATATAACTTATATTAATTGCATATTTAAAATACTGATTAGAGAAAGATGTGTGCTATTTATCTTACTTTTAGAATATAAAGAAAGATATATGTGTATATAGATACATGTACATATATGTTCCCAAATACTCGCATCAGCGCCACCGGCGCTATTAAAACCGTGATCAGCACTCGATTAACAGATTGATAGCGACATTTTAAGGCCCACTACTATAATTATTCATCTTCGCCATAAATAGTTGCGATTACGATAATTGCATCTAGCCAGGATTGTTTTTCGCAATAGCGTGGTGAATCCTTATTGATCAAAGGTCAAATCCGAACCGATGATTGGCTTTAACATAGTGAGATCGTCGGCAGCGCTCAGACGTTCTGCAAGCTCGAGCAGAAGGCAATACACTCTCTTATCAGTCGGACGCGTTTTCCTCAATCTTTGCTTGTATCGAAAAATCGGCTCGACCGTCCTGTAATTATGTGATAATTATGTGATAATCTTCAGCTAACTCGTGTTATTAGTTGTAGATTGATTCCATCATTATTTTGAGATGCACTGTGCCCACGTGCGCACGATATTTCTCTTTTGAGAGAAGTTCAAAACTTTTGGGCCAAAAAAATCGATATCGGGGCAACAATCGAGTCGTTATAGATTTTTTCTACACAGAGCATCTACTTAGGTAAATGCAGCATTGCATTCTGTACATATTAGAGAGTATATCGCATTAGTTTTGATAGTCACTTTATACGCCGGAATATACAGCCGCCGTGTTTGTTATTTTCTTCGTGTTGGGGCAAAATCGAGTACCTACACATCTCATGTAATGAAAAGAGAAAAAACTGTGCGGTCGTTGCCGTCCAGATCAAGCGACGCGGTAACGTCGCGACACCAAATACATAAAAAAATACTTACTGTCTTATCAACAGTTTTGCCTATGTACTGGGCTACGGTCAACAGTTTTGCCTATGTACAGGGGCTGCGGTGCTACCAAGTAGCTTATACGGAGTTTTACGTCAAGTAAATTTTCGATTAAAATACTTGAGGAACTAAAGCCGTAATCAAAAATCTAACGGCACTTTTATTATATTATATATACATATAATGCGGATACAAGCTTTTGATTGCAACCAGTTCAAATAAGATTGGTGTAGTCAACCCTGAGAAATGATGATCGTATATTAGAATTATGACATTTTTCATTTTTCTCCAGGATAAGGATAATCAGACTCACATATGTATGCTCGCACGCACACACGCAAAGCGATTTTGTCTCTCAAGCAGCGTTTACATCGCTCATATAATATACGATTATTCGTTTAAGTGTGCAGAACACTTTAAGATACAAGATCATATGTGGATGCGTGTACATACATGTGAGATAATAATACTGTTTCTATTTTATAAGAGTATGCGCGGAGAATAATACGACAAGAAGAAAGGTGACAAAGTAATTAACAATTATGAGAATATCACGGAATAATGCAACACAAGGAAAAAAAGTGATAAAGTGACATAAAATTATTGATAAATAACGGTATAATAAGAGTATAGCGGAAAAGTGAAACGCGCATTCATGTATATAATATTTATTTATATTTTATATATAAATGTAATTAATGCATAATTAATATTTTGAGGTTAACTTACAAATGGCTACGCAATGTGTTATGTTAATGTAGCAAAATAAATCTGGTAAAAGTTCTATTAATAACATCATAGAAACAACAACATTGAATACACATTTTTATTAATTGGCTTCATAAGGAATAATGAAATGATAAAATCATATCGAAGCACTTCTATAGTGTCCACAAATATTTTTGCGGATCTGGAATTACTCGCAACTTTTGGTTCTGGAAATGTATGAATGTTTATTTATATTTTATTTATAAATATAATTAATGTGTAATTAATATTTTTAGATCATTTACAAATGGCTAAGCAATGAGTTGCATGTTTACGTTAATATTTATAAATTATATAATAAAGGTTATTTATATTCTTGGATAATGGTTAAACTTATTTTTTTTAAGGCAATGAGAAACGTGAACATGGAAATTGATGGTTTATTCGGATGGAGCTGCCTTTTCCAATATAATGTTATCGAAGAATATTAGAATATCTCTCACCGACAAATATAATTCAAGTTTGAATCAAAATGAAGAGGAAGAGTCGGTTAATGATGCTGAATTACAGATTTTATTAGAGGATCGTACAAAAGTTTATAATAATTTGGCAACTGCGTTGATTAAAACAGAAGCCTACGATGCAGCTTTAGAAAATGTGAAACATGTTTCAAGGCGTCAACCAGAAAATGTTAAAGCACTATTTAGGAAAGGTATTGCAAAAATCCTAATCTTTTTTTTATTTACTATATTTAATCTTCTTTTTAATAAGTTGTATATATTCTTGATTTATATTTTACATATGAAAAATTCAAATATGTGTGTATATATATTGTGCATATCGTAGGAATAATACAAGTACGTGTGTATATATATTGTGCGTAGGAACAATATTGAGATGTAAAGGGGAATATGCAAAAGTTTATGCAATCTCTCTCTCTCTCTCCACTGAAATTCAAAAATTAAATCCAGAAATGAAGATATTTACTACAGAATTAATAACCTTAAAGGATAAAATTACTAAAAAGGCAGAAAAAGGAAAGCACCTATACCGTAAAATGCTAGGTGTAGTTGAAGATACTAAAAATCCGTCAAAGAATATAAAAGTAGATGATAAAAGTAAGTAATTAGATAAAGGATATAGGTGCTTTTCTTTTTCTGTGTCTTTAGCAATTTTATCCTTTAAAATCATTAAATTTGTAGTAAATATCTTCCCCACTCGGCATGTAATATTTCTGATACATTGCTGCAATATTCTATTTGAAATATTACACCTTTCAACAATATTATAGAAATATTTCACGACCGTTTCTGCCATTTCTAAATTTAATTTTTGAATCAGTGGGGAGAGAGAGAGAGAGATTGCATAAGCTTTTGCATATCCTCTTTTGTGTTTCAATATTGTTCCTACGATGCGCACACAATATACAATACATACGTACTTGTATTATTCCAACGATACGCACAATATATATACACATATATTTGAATTTGCCATATGTAAAATATGAATCAAAAATATATGTAACTTATTTAAAAAAAAGATTAAATATAGTAAATAAAAAGAAGATTAGGATTTTTGCAATACCTTTACTAAATAGTGCCTTAACATTTTGTGGTTGATATCTCAAAACATGTTTCACATTTTCTAAAGCTGCATCGTAGGCTTCTGTTTTAATCAATGTAGCTGCTAAATTATTAGGTGTACAACTTTGCTTCCGCCGTTTTCCTATAGATGGCTTTAGCGGTAAGTAGTGGTCATCCGAATAAACCATCAATTTCCATGTTCACGTTTCTCATCACTTTAAAAAAATGTGTTCAACCATTATGTCAAAAAAAGTTAAATAGACTAAATCTTGTCCTCAAAGGCTCTAACTTGCTTTTAATTCAAATGTATATGTAATATTTTTGATAGTTCCCGCAAGATTTGTTTTGTTATATTAACATAAACATGCAATTCATTGCTTAGGGCCGCGGCACACAAAAAAACTTAAACAATAACTTAAGACTTAATATGGCTGCCTTACTGTTCGACTGTGATTGGTTAATTCGCTTACGTCTTAAGTCTTACTGCTTAAGTTTTTTGTATGCCACGGCCCTTAGCCATTTGTAAGTGACCTAAAAATATTAATTACGCATTAATTACGTTAATATATAAAATATCCCGTGTGGGGTTGCTAATCCCCCATCGGGCGCCTCCCCAGGTGGCGGATTGGGGAATGCTCGCCAGTCTGCTTAAGGGTACTCGGGAAATAAAATACCCGGGGTGGATCAAAATTAGCAACACTTCAAGCAATGGAAAAAACATATAAGGATGAAACTACCCCAGGTGGCAGCCTAGGACTAAACTTGGAAAATCCACCCTCTAAGGAGGCTGGCCTCATGGATTCTGGGGGAGGCCAACCACTGCTTGTAGGAAATGTCATGACAAACCCAATAACTACAATAGATGCTCCATCAACGCAAGCAACTCAAGATAGAACACCTAAGCAAATAGAACTACATAAACTAAACTATTATATAAAATGGCAAAAAGAAACCAAAGCAAGGAAAGAACTTGAACAAACCGTCACTAACTTACAACAACATATACTTGAATTAAAAAAAATTCTCAGTACTGAATCCAGAAACAACACCACCATCAAATACAATTCTCAGTAAAACAACGTTTAGCACGGATGAAGAAGATCTTGCAAGAGAAACAAACTGGATTCTAAAGAAAAATAAACGACCCAATAAGAAAAGGAAAGTACTGAGCAGTCCCGACACACCTGCTGATGATTGTAGGAGTAAAACAGCAGCCCCAAAATAAGTTGAAGAAACATTAAACGCTACAAGGGCAAATACTCTCAAAAAGCAACATGCTCCCCCGCCCATAATTGTCACTGGAATGGAACAATTTGGAGAACTCAAAAAAATCACACAACAGTTAACAAAGAAGGAGTGTAAATTTATTTCACACAACAACAATGTGTGGAAAATAAATGTTCTGGATAGTGAAACATACAGGGCACTCTCACTAGAATTATCTAAAAGAAAGATACAATGGCACTCGTATGAGGATAAATCTACAAGATTCGTCAAAGTTATGGCAAGAGGCTTACACCCCTCATGTGATGAAAATGAAATTATTTCAGATTTAACTAACAAGGGATTGAACATCCTAGCCAAAAATATAATTAAAAAGGAAATAATTATAAACGAACGCAATGAGCAATCGATACAAAAAGAGGGCTGCAATTATTTATGCTTACATTTCATAACAAGGAAATTATTGAAAAGATCTACAATATAAGATCCATACTGGGAATAAGTGTCAAAATAGAACCATTGAAGAAAAATAATAACATGATACCGCAATCGCTGCCAGGCCTTTGGGCATACACAGAAATATTGCCAAAGAGATTTCGCTTGCGTTAAGTGCGCAGGCAAGCATGCTACAGAAAAATGTACCCTGAGGAAAGACCAAAAATCTAAATGTGTAAACTGCCGAAGCGAACACGTAGTATGTAGTCTTGTTATGTAGTATGTCTTATTATTCTGTACATAAAAGTGTTACGGTAAGATTATCGAAAACTAAATATTTTACGAGATATTTCAATTTTTATATCAAAATATGTCAGATTAAAATATAAAATAACTCAAAAAATACTTAATGAAAAAATACTTTATTATAGTGACTAGCTGTTGTTCCTGAGCAAAAGCACCACATTAAATCGTACGCTAATATTATAAAGAACAGAAGGGCTGAAAGAAAGGATACTAATGAAGACATTTCAGCAACTATCCTCGAACGCTTAGAGAAGCAAGAAAATACTATTAAACTACTAGTGGAAAAAATTGACATGTTAGAAAGTAACTTCAGGAATCCCACTAAAAAGAAAAAATGAAACGTACACTACGCATTACCATTTGGAACGCAAATGAACTATCGCAACATATCTCGGAATTAGAAATATTTCTAAGAAGTGAGAGTGTAGATATTTGTCTCATTTCTGAGACTCATTTCACTAGACAGTCATATATTAGAATTCACGGTTTCTATTGCTACCACACTCCTCATCCAGCAGACAAAGCGAGAGGAGGCTCGGCTGTACTAATAAGAGATAATATCGTACACCATGAGGACCCAAAAATGGAAAGTGAAACAATGCAAGTAACCGTAGTCAACACTAAAATGAAGAATAGATTCCTAAAAATTGCTGCTATATATTGTCCTCCAAAACACAAACCAACAGAAGAAGATTACATTAATCTCTTCAAATCTCTAGACAACCACTTCATTATTGGAGGTGACTTCAATGCAAAACATACGCACTGGGGTTCTCGATTAACAGCAAAGGGAAGAGAATTGCTCCAAGCTGGGCAAAGATATAAATGCGAGTTCCTGTCAACTGGATCGCCTACTTACTGGCCGACAGATTCAGGGAAGTTACCAGATCTGATTGATTTTTTTATAGTCAAAGGAATAACTTCAAAGTTCTTCTATATAGAAAACAAAGAAAACTTATCATCCGATCACTCACCGGTAATTCTAACCCTAAATGAAAACATAGTGCAAGAAAAAAGCCTACCAAAACTCACTAATAAAAAAACTGACTGGAGTAAATTTAAAGAAGAGCTCTCACAGTATATCAACCTCCAAACACCACTTACAACTATAGAACAAATCGACGAAGAAGTGGAACAGTTCACTGTCGATATACAACAAGCAGCAGAAGCAAGCACAATGCATATTTATAAAACAATTAGATGTGACACAAATTACCCAGTAGAATTAAAAGAACTTATAATAAAAAGCAAGCACGCAGAAAATGGCAGCGATCTAGACATCAGGAAGACAAGAACAAGTTAAATCGATTGAGTAACCTTTTAAAGAGACGGATACAAGAGTATAAAAACGAGTCAATAAACAAATACCTCAGCAATTTAACAGCAGACAAAAATACTGAATACTCATTATGGAAAGCAACTAGGAAGCTTAAAAAGCCCAAGATACATAACCCGCCGTTAAAAAACGCAAATGGCAATTGGGCTAGGAACTCAAAGCAAAAAGCCGATCTCTTTGCAGAACATCTAGAAAATACCTTTACACTATTCCCTGGAAACTTTAACGAAGAAATAAACTTTGTTAATAAAGAAGATGAAGAGGAAATACCCCTTGTTACTCTAAAAGAACTTAAAAATCTAATCAAATGTAATCTCAGTACAAAAAAGGCACCAGGGTACGACCTCATTACAGGACAAATTATAAAAGAACTCCCAGATTTAGCAATATATAATCAATGCATGTCTTAAGCTAAAATATGTCCCTCAACACTGGAAAATCACCGAGGTAATAGTTATTTTGAAACCAGGGAAACCGCCAAACGAGGTTACATCCTACAGACCGATATCATTATTACCCACTGTATCTAAAATCTTTGAGAAGTTGCTCCTAAAAAGACTTACACCAATTATACGAGAAAGACAGCTAATTCCGCTTCATCAGTTCGGATTTAGAGATAAACACACTACGATCGAACAGGGGCATCGTATTACAAACGTTATAGAAAAAGCATTGGAAGAGAAGAAAATCTGTGCAGCGGTTTTCCTTGATGTCGCACAAGCCTTCGATAAGGTGTGGCATGGGGGACTAGAATTTAAGCTGCACAGGGATTTATCAAGGCAATATTTTGGGATGCTTAAATCTTATATATCGGGAAGACATTTCAGAGTTCGCTATGGTAAAGAGTACTCAGATCTAAAACAAATTGCAGCAGGTGTGCCGCAGAAAAGTGTCCTTGGCTCTTTACTTTATTTAATGTATACCCGAGATATCCCACTAAACAAACATACAATGTTGGCCACTTTCGCCGATGATACTGCAGTACTGGCAGTTGATGATAATATTAATAATGCGACGGGCAAACTTCAGTATGCTTTGAATGAAATAAGTGACTGGACTAAACGCTGGCACATCAAGCTAAACGAAACAAAATCTAACCACCTCAATTTCACATACAGAAAAATGAATCATAGACCTACTCTAATTAATGGAAAAATTGTACCATACGCCAACACGGCCAAATACCTAGGTATGACCTTGGATACAAAGCTAAATTGGAAAAAACATGTAAAAAAGAAGAAAGAAGAACTTAACATTAAATATAGGAAAATGTATTGGCTTCTAGGACGGAATTCTGAACTGTCGATACAGAACAAACTGCTAATTTACAAACAGATACCTAAAACCTGTTTGGACGTATGGCATCCAATTATGGGGCTGTACAAAAATGTCTAATTTAAAAATAATACAAACTTTTCAGATGACTATGCGTCCGGCGTCTAACGTCAAGGACTTTAGTGAATCTTCTTGAAGACGTAGTGTCTAGCGCTAAATATTCTCCTTCCTAATCAGGATTTCCGTTTCCGGTGGGCGAGAAAGAGTATTGTAGAAAGTGTGCAGTGCGAAAGGTGGAGAAAGTGAGGAGATAGGGAAGTGAGTGAGAGAGTGAGAGGTGTGCAAGTGAGGAGTGAGGTGAGGAGAAAGTGAAGAAGTAAGGGTGGAGGTACGGGAGAAGGTGATAGAAGCAGGGAGGCGGAAAAGATACAGTAGAGCAGAGTAAGGTTAGGAAGAGAGAAAGAGGGTCACGTGGTAGGAGAAGTGAAGAACCGGGAGCGTGAGATAGGTAGAGCGGCGACATACGGTAGGGCAGAGAGAAAGGAATATAGAAGTTAGGTAGAGAGGCGAGCACAGGGATAGAGGCAGAGGCAGAAGAGGAGGGGGAATAAGCACTGACAATAGAGGAGGTAGAGAGGCGACAGAAATAGAGGATTAGATCAGGAAAAATAGCAAGGAAGAAGAGATGGAGGATAAGACAAAAAAGGAATTATTGAAGACGGGGGAGGTGAGAAGGGGGAGCACGGGGAATTTAGATGAGATGTGGAAAAGAAAAAGGGAAGTGATAGAGAGAGAGAGGCAGGGGAAAAAGGGGGTGAAGATGTAGGGGAGGGCAGGAAAGGGAAAAGGGTTCAAAGGTCACCGGTGAGGGGTTTGGAAGGGAGGGGGGGAGTAGGAAGAGATGGAAGAGGGAAATGAAAGAGGAATGGGAAAAGGAGTTAAAGGAAGGGTTAAAGGGGGTGAAGGAGGAAATGAGGAAAGAAATGCAATGCAATAGGGAGATGATAGGGGAAATGTTAAGGGGGTACATGAAAGACCTAAGAGAGGAAATAGATGGGATAGTGAGGAGACAGATGGAGGAAATGGATGAGAGAGGGAGGGTGGAGAGAGAAGAGATGAAGGGAAGAGTGGAGGCGCTAGAGAATGAATGGCGAGAGATGAAACTTAGAGAAAGGGGGGAGGGAAAAAGGGGGAGAGAAGAGGAGGAGAATTAGAGGGGAAAATTAAAGAAATTGAAATAAGGATGGAGATGAAGGAAAGAGAGGAAAGAAGGAGGAATATTGTAGTAAGAGGAGTGAAGGAAGGGGAAAGAGAGGTGAGAGCAAGGGTAGAGGATGTATTAAAAGAGATAAAAATAGAGGCTAGGGTAGAGGGGGTGAGATGCTTAGGAAGTAAGGAGGGGGGAAAAGGGACGGCAATAGTGAAAATAGACGAAGTAGAGAAGAAGAAAGAGATAATGAGAAGGAGAGGAGAAATAAAGGGCAGAGATATAAGGTTGGATGATGACTTAACATGGAGGGAAAGAAGGATGAGATGGTTAATAGAGAGTGTGGCAAGGAGAGAGAGAAAAAGGTAAGAGAGTATGGGTAGGATATGGAAAAGTGCAAATAAATGGTATTTGGTGGAAATGGAATGAAGGAGAGGAAGAGTTAAGGGATGGGGAAGAAAGAGGGTGGAAAGATCAGGGGGAAGAATAAGAGTAGGAGAGGACAGGGAGGGA
>NW_021848602.1:226656-230360 GCF_003651465.1 Formica exsecta
GACTCTGCCACAGCCACAGCGTGTGGAGGGGATAACTCACACAAGCGTGAACCGTGTACATGTAATGCGCAGAGCGTTCTGCGCATTACACGTACACGGTTCACGCTTGTGTGAGTTATCCCCTTCACACACTGTGGCTTTGGCAGCGTCTCAAAACTGGCATCACTGGTTTGGGCCTGTGTAATGTGATTAGCTCACCCCTAGGTTGCACTGCTGCAGGTGCCGGAAGCGAGAACTACCATCCTTGCTCCAAAATCGGAGACACTCCCCACCCTACAAATTTCCAGACCTGTATGTAAGACCGTGATCTAACCGGACTTGGTGAAATTAGTCCTAAATGTCGGATGCACCCACTATATATCTGGACACCCATCTATATATCTGGATTGCCGATCGCCTTTGTTCTTAGGACTCAAAAGCGTTCCCAAATGGACGCCGCCATCTTACCCAGCAATTTTCCTCCGAGCGTGGGAAATTCAAATGAATTTGACTAAAACCACGGTCTATGTAAGACTGTAACTGAAACTTACATTTACTTAACATTTTTGTTGTTATTAAATTAAAAAATCAGGATTAAACGATGAAACAGATCATAAAATAGACCAAAATATTACAAGATTTTATGTTTAATAAGACAATAATTTTTTATTCATTCAATAAACGTTCCTATCATATGTTTTAATTGCGATAATACAATCAACTTGTCATGATTCGAGGAATTTTGGATTATTTTTTAATATTTACAATTTCTTAACCATTTTTTGTGGGTCTTATAAATAAAATATTCGCAAATATAGAGAATGTTACCAGATTTCCGTTTCCGGTGGGCGAGAAAGAGTATTGTAGAAAGTGTGCAGTGCGAAAGGTGGAGAAAGTGAGGAGATAGGGAAGTGAGTGAGAGAGTGAGAGGTGTGCAAGTGAGGAGTGAGGTGAGGAGAAAGTGAAGAAGTAAGGGTGGAGGTACGGGAGAAGGTGATAGAAGCAGGGGGGCGGAAAAGATAGAGTAGAGCAGAGTAAGGTTAGGAAGAGAGAAAGAGGGTCACGTGGTAGGAGAAGTGAAGAACCGGGAGCGTGAGATAGGTAGAGCGGCGACATACGGTAGGGCAGAGAGAAAGGAATATAGAAGTTAGGTAGAGAGGCGAGCACAGGGATAGAGGCAGAGGCAGAAGAGGAGGGGGAATAAGCACTGACAATAGAGGAGGTAGAGAGGCGACAGAAATAGAGGATTAGATCAGGAAAAATAGCAAGGAAGAAGAGATGGAGGATAAGACAAAAAAGGAATTATTGAAGACGGGGGAGGTGAGAAGGGGGAGCACGGGGAGTTTAGATGAGATGTGGAAAAGAAAAAGGGAAGTGATAGAGAGAGAGGCAGGGGAAAAAGGGGGTGAAGATGTAGGGGAGGGCAGGAAAGGGAAAAGGGTTCAAAGGTCACCGGTGAGGGGTTTGGAAGGGGGGGGGAGAGATGGAATGGTGGAGGGAAATGAAAGAGGAATGGGAAAAGGAGTTAAAGGAAGGGTTAAAGGGGGTGAAGGAGGAAATGAGGAAAGAAATGCAGAAAGATAGGGAGATGATAGGGGAGATGTTAAGGGGGTACATGAAAGACCTAAAAGAGGAAATAGATGGGATAGTGAGGAGACAGATGGAGGAAATGGAAAAGTGCAAATAAATGGTATTTGGTGGAAATGGAATGAAGGAGAGGAAGAGTTAAGGATGGGGAGGGAAGAGGGTGGAAAAATCAGGGGGAAGAATAAGAGTGGGAGAGGACAGGGAGGGAGGAAAGATAGTGGGAGAGGAAGAGGAAGGTGAGAGGGGAGGAGAGGGAGGGGGAGGAAAAGAGAGGGGGGAAGGGAAGGTATAGGGTGGGTTTTTGGAATGTAGCGGGGCTGAAGAATAAGGATAGAGATTTTTGGGAGGGTCTGAAAGGGTAGGATATTATGATATTGTGCGAAACGTGGGTGGATAATAAAAGCTGGGAGAGGGTAAGGGGTAAGATGCCGAGGGGATATGTATGGGAAATGCAGGGAATGGGCCGGAAGAAAGAATAAGAAAGGAAGGGCGATGGGTGGAATGATTTTGGGAGTAAGGGTAGGATTAAAGGTGGAGAAGAAAAGGCAGAGGAGAAATAAGGAAGGGTTAATGACATGTAAGGTATGGTTAGGGGAATGGTGGAGGATAGTGGGGGTATATGTGAATAGAGATATAGAGAGGAAATTAGAGGAGTTAAAAGAGTGGATGGAAGAAAGAGAGGAGGGAGTGGATATTGACCACGGTCCCGATTGACCACGTTTATATTGACAACGGTCCCGATTGAAAAACCATGTAACACACACACACACACACACATACGGAGTGGTGCAAGGGGGGCCTTCGCGCCCCCCCCCCTCCCGCGCCCCCTCCGCCAGTCGGGCACAATGGACCTCGCTTTACAACTTGCAAAGTACATGCCCTAGTAACGACATGTATTGGTCCATGGTCAATCGGGACCGTGGTCAATATTAACGTGGTCAATATTAACGTGGTCAATATTAACGTGGTCAATATCAACGTGGTCAATCGGGACCGTGGTCAATATCAACATGGTCAAACGGGACGCTCCCGGGCCTGTTGCATAGCCAGCACGATCTCCTGACATTACTTATCCTGTGTATGTTATGGGGTTATTTGAAAAACGTTGCATACGAACGAACACTAACCACTAGAGAAGACATGATGGAAAGAATTACAATTGCTTGCAGAAACATACCACGAACTGTATTATTGAAAACTATCGACCATTTTCATCGAAAGATACAATTATGCATTCAAGAAAATGGAAACGTTTTTGAGCATTTGTTGTAAAAATGTTTCTGACAACTCGTGAGAAACAAAAGGACTCACGTGAATCAAGCACCCCGAATCGTGAGAGGCAAGGGGACTCACGTTAATCAAGCACCCCAAAGAAAATAGAATTCTACTACGTCCACGTCGTTGTTCCTGGATAGCACTAAAAGTAGGATGATCCGAATTTTTTGAAACATGCATAACTACACACATGTGGATGAAAAGTTGATTTGATCTTGGAATGATCTCTAAGGATCAACTTGTCCCCATAACATGACAACATACAAGATATTTTGTATTTTATGTAAAAATATTGCAACTTTGAAATCTTATAACTCGGAAAGTACATTTAAAAAAAACACTTTATCATAGTGTTTTGGAAAGCTCTCAAGATGGGTTATCATGTGGCCCCCTCGAAACCATATAACTTTTGTCTAAAACATTTTTGTCTTAAACTTCTAAATTTTAAGATATTAAGATTATATGTATACAGGGTGGTCCTCGTAACGCTCGCCACGATTTTTAAGGCGCTTACAATAATCTGACACTAAAAAGTCATAAACAGAAATTTATCAGTTTCTAACCGGCAACAAATTGCAATAATAAAAATTGACCAAACATTTTTTTTCCCATAAAAAAGCAAGGTCACCTTCAATTTTTTAAATGGAACTGCCTACTTTTTATTGCACATTTTTGTAGCTTATCTCGAGAGCTTTTCAAAACACTATAATAAAGTATTTTTTCATTAAGTACTTTTTGAGTTATTTTATATTTTAATCTGACATATTTTGATATAAAAAATAAAATATCTCGTAAAATATTTAGTTTTCGATAATCTTACCGTAATACTTTTATGTACAGAATAATGAGACAAATCAATTAGT
>NW_021848602.1:231105-235565 GCF_003651465.1 Formica exsecta
TATTTTTTCATTAAGTACTTTTTGAGTTATTTTATATTTTAATCTGACATATTTTGATATAAAAATTGAAATATCTCGTAAAATATTTAGTTTTCGATAATCTTACCGTAATACTTGTATGTACAGAATAATGAGACAAATCAATTAGTGTAAAGAAAAAAACAAATAATTGTTTAAAAAAATACATTGTAAATAATTACATACTTTTTCTTAAAAACAATTATTTTTTTTATGCTAATTGATTTGTCTCATTATTCTGTACATAAAAGTATTACGGTAAGATTATCAAAAACTAAATATTTTACGAGATATTTCAATTTTTATATCAAAATATGTCAGATTAAAATATAAAATAACTCAAAAAATACTTAATGAAAAAATACTTTATTATAGTGTTTTGAAAAGCTCTCGAGATAAGCTATAAGAATATGCAATAAAAAGTAGGCAGTTCCATTTAAAAAATTGAAGGTGACCTTGCTTTTTTATGGAAAAAAAAATGTTTGGTCAATTTTTATTATTGCAATTTGTTGCCGGTTAGAAACTGATAAATTTCTGTTTATAACTTTTTTATGTCAGATTATTGTAAATGCCTTAAAAATTGTGGCGACCGTTACGAGGACCACCCTGTATATACAGGGTGGTCCATTTTAAAAGAGCCAGTCAAATATCTCGAAAAATATGGAAGATACGGAAAAACGTTTTAGACAAAAGTTGTTTGGTTCGAAGGGGGACATAAGATAGTGCCATTGATGTGACCTTCGATAGACGAGCGACGGCTAAAATTTTTTGCAAGTTACTCAGAGCCATGTCCTTGACAACATATGTCAAGGTCATTGAAATCGATGAGGTCGGCGCTAATATCAAGGTTTACCAAATTTTTTTACAGTAATATACACTTTTCACAACTGGCCCATGTACTTGGCGCCTTTTTTAATCTTTTTTTTAAGTAAGTTTTTAGTTATTATAAGTATTACTTTAAAGCTAAGAAATGTATATACCTATAGCATACAAATTAAGTAGATTTATTTTTATATTATTTTTTACGTTCATAGGCAAAACTCGGAAGTTACTGTTTTTTTCATTGGTTTTCCCTAATCATTGACTGACAGACAGAAAATAGCAATGTCTGTTTTTTATTTATTTTTTGTGTCAATAAAATTAATATTGTATTATACTTTTTAAATATGTAGAAACTACAAATATAGTTCATTTATAAAAATTAATTAATTTTATGTATTTTTAAATTACTTAAAACGTTATATTTTATGCACATGTATTTTCACACATAATAAATGGAAAATACAATGAATAAAAAATACTTTTATAAGTAAATTAAATGAAAAATCAAATTAAATTATGTTTAATTTGTACTTTTTTGCTTAAAAAATTTATTAAATATGACCAGATCTTTTCTCTGAATTATTTATTTGTATATAAAATTAAATTATATACATAAATGCATAGATACATACAACAAACATATATACATATACTTACCGATTATTTGATGTATAATATTCAAGGACAAACTGATAATAACAATATTTTGATGATTCATTATCTTTGCATTCACGTGCACATTCTTCTGGGGTTGAAAAATGCATGGAGTTCTGATGTGTTGAAATAGTTGACTGATTCCAGAAAAAGGATGCTATTTAATATAATAATATATTTTTTAAATAAAATGTTACATTATTTTACAAGTTTTATAAGTTCACATTAAGTTAATTTATTTAAGGAAATGAATTTTTCATATTTTTGAAAAGACTGTTTCAATATAAGTGTATACCAATTGGACACAATGCTTATTGGCCAATTGAAAATGAGGACCTTTCATTGGCCAATTTTGCTGGTTGCCCTAGGCATTAGTCGATAAGTGATTGTGTCCAATCGCACTGTATCCAAATGAACTTCTCCCTTTCGATATAATCTCTAACATTACATAATTTGACGAGAATCGATTTATGTATAACGAATTATGACTTTATCAAAAGAGAAGTTTAACTGTATTTTTGCAAAAATCAAATTATTAATAGATTTTACTGCTTATTCTACATAAAAAAATTGTTAAAATAAATTGATTGTGTAGTAAATAATTTTTTATGACATTTTTCCTTACTACTTCTATACATATGTAGAATAATGCGAAAAAAATCAATTTATGTGAAGAAATGATAACTTTTAGTTCAAAATAATATGAAATATAACGTCTTAATTTACAAACATAAAAAATTTTATAAATTTCAAACAATATCATATATAATGACAAATATAATATATTTTTTCTTTATTAGAAAAGTAAACAAGAGTTTTTATTTTTTGCAAA
The DNA here is from genome assembly GCF_003651465.1 of Formica exsecta. Lineage (NCBI taxonomy): Eukaryota > Metazoa > Arthropoda > Insecta > Hymenoptera > Formicidae > Formica > Formica exsecta. The sequence goes on from NW_021848602.1 coordinate 233,432, forward strand.
TATAGTTTTAAATATAAACTTAGTTTAAAACTTAAAGGGTTTACCTTTACAAAACTGAGCATTAATGCTTATCAAAAATATCAGTACAATTGCTGATGCAGATAGCGGCATGATAGAATAAAACCAAAAAAATCGCATATTTATGATCGCAAATAACAATATTTTCTGGACACAGTTTTGATGTGCACTTGCTTTTTTATCCGAATTTTACGGAACGACTAATATTACTTCTAGAAGGGACTTAATTTTTTATGTAAACGTACGCTTATCAATTCTGCCGCAAACTTGTAAGTTTATCACTTAAACAACTTTTTATTCACAAAAGTAATATTTTTATCTTAGTTTGTTGATTATTTATCGAATTTTAGGCTAATGCAGAGTGCGTTATTAACATAAGCTCATTTGAGATACATTATTGAAATGCGATAATCACATACACACACACACACACACACACACACCTATATATATACAGGGTGTCCGATAATAACCGTATCATCATATGCAGGTAGAATAGGCGAAACCGAGAAGAAGAAGTCCTTTACCATTTTACGATTTTTGTAATAACTATTAAGAAATTAATTTTAAAAAATCGGCCAATACCCAAAGGCACATTTATACGTACATTTATACGTAATAACGGCGCGATGCTTCGCAAGTTGATTAATTCTATCACTGTTATACAATTGATTTCATTAATAAAATTATTACAGATCAAGCTTCTGTAAATAATAGAACTTTTTTCATAACAATATTAATAATACTTGGTTAATTCTGAAATTTCTTTTAAAAGTATAGTTGTATAAAATGCAATAAAAGGTGCATTTTGTTTGACACTATTTTCACTTTGAAGGATTAATTAGGACGAAGAATCTTACACTTTGAAGCGAAACTAGCTTGAAAGAGCACACGCAATATCATGGATGTATTTGACGATTATGGCTTAAAATAAATAATAAAATTAAAAAGTTAAAAGAGGCTCAAATGATAAATATCAATAAATATCGATAATTATCAATTTTCTTCTTATTGATTATGGCTTACAAGGGAACCTCGCGAAACCGAAAATTCTGATTTTGATGAAACTTTACAGACATGTAGGGGGGTCAATAGATGAATTTAGAAATTTTCAGTTGCTGCCCAAAAACGGTTCTAAGGGGTGAAAGCACCCCTCATATATAAAGCGGCTTTTTACTTTTTTCGGTATATCTAAAAAACTATTCGAGATATTAAAAAATGTTTTATACAAAAGTTTTAGGGTAAAAACAGCTCTATTTAACAACATTAATAAACATTTGAAAAAACTAGTTTTTAAAAAGATTTCTGAAAAAATTTTTGTTTTAAATTATTTTTTCGAATTCTTATTAATGTGGTTAAATAGAGTTATTTTTACCATGAAACTTTTGTATAAAACATTTTTTAATATCTTGAATAGTTTCCGAAATATATCGAGAAAAGCGAAAAGCCGTTAGACACATAAGGGGTGATTTCACTCTTCAAAATCGCTTTTGGACGGCAACTGAAAATTTCTTAATTTATATATTTACTCCCTCGACATGTGTGTAAAGTTTCATAAAATTAAAATTTTCGGGTTCGCGAGATTCCGTTTAATAGTAAATGACTCTTGTAATTTACAGCTCGATAATAAAGACATAAGATATACAAGGTGTATCATTTTAAGTGATGCAGCTGAATATTTCTTAAAGTAAAAGAGATTGGAAAAAATTTTTCAGACAAAAGATGCATGATTTCGAAGAGGCCACATGATAAAAATATGGACTTGACCTTGAGTGACCTTTTCAAGGTGAGGTCAATGTGATCGATGTTTTCTTAAATGAAACCCCCCACGTTTTATTGCATATTCTTGTAGCTTATCTCGAGAGCTTTTCAAAACACTACAATAAAGTATTTGTTCATTAAGTACTTTTTGAATTATTTGATATCTTAATCTGACATATTTTTATATAAAAAATAAAATATCTCGTAAAATCTTTAGTTCTCGATAATCTTACCGTAATATTTTGATGTACAGAATAATGAGACAAATCAATTAGTATAAAAAAAATAATTGTTTTTAAGAAAAAGTATGTAATTATTTACAATGTATTTTTTTAAACAATTATTTGTTTTTTTT